>NC_060141.1:489419333-489719787 GCF_021461385.2 Schistocerca piceifrons
TGTCAGAAAGAATAGATATCATCTTCATATATGGATAACATGTACCCTCACCATTGAATTGCAAGTGGAGGGACCTCTCATGTCCTCTGATTCTCTCACACACACCTCTGGACTTTTTCCTCTGGGATTATCTCAAGAAACTCCTATAAAAACCGATGAATACCTGCTTATCAGGGTCCAAGATGCCTGTCTGTTGGTACAACAGAAACCAGAGTTCTTCGAGAGAGTGCAGCAGCATTTCACGCTCCGTTGCCTTTGATGTATTGAGACTTGCGGTGGTCACTTTGAACAATTAGTATGAGCTACATTGTTGTTATGTAGTTGTACGCTGAGTATATCCCTAACATAAGAAATATGAATTTCCGACCATTGGTGCCTGTTTTAGTATAATCGGTTGTGGACCCACTATCATCTGTCTCGATTTGACCCTGTATGCAATAGGTAATTTTTGGGATTAAGACGTTTTCTTTGATGAAAAGTGTACATTACTGTTTGAAAGTAATTCACTGTGACGTAGGTGGAATCAGTGATGAAAAATCCTTCATTTGTTTATATAATTGATGGGTAACATTTTACAGCATACTTGAAAATAGTGGCTCCGAATTTTTGATCTGAAAACTTTTAAAGCTTTTTAAATAAAACAAACTTCATTAACAATCTGTATGTTTTTTCTTCAGCTCTACATACTTATCTCTCAACGCAGTCACCCTAGCGACTAACAAATTTCTCCAAACGGGAGACCAGTTTATTGAATGTTATACTTCGGCGGCGGAGCCATAACCTCACCTCAGCTTCACCGCTCCATCTGCATGAAAGTGAAGCCCTGGAGGCTGTTCTTTAAGGTTTGGAAACAGAAAAAGATCGGGTGGTGCCAAGACGGAACTGTATGGAGGATGATCGATGACAGTGAAACAAGGCGTCGGTTTGTTTCGGGTGTCGAAGCACTCGCGTGTTGTCTGGCATTATCGTGCTGAAGGAGACCAGCTCCGTCTCTGAGCGAACTCTTCGTATTCGTGCTTTCAGATTTCTGAGGGTCTTGCAGAGCGATGCAGAGTTTATGGTGGTGACTTTAGGCATGATTTCCAAATGTATCCCACTCTGAACATCCCAGAACATTGTGAGCATGACTGATCCAGCTGTTGGCATGGTCTTGAACATTTTGGGGGTACAACTCCCTTCAAGCTCTCTTGTTTTCGGGCTCAAAATGGTTAATGGCTCTGAGCACTATGGGACTTAACATCTGAGGTCATCAGTCCCCTAGAACTTAGAACTACTTAAACCTAACTAACCTAAGGACATCTCACACATGCATGCCAGAGGCGGGATTCGAACCTGCGACCGTAGCGGTCGCGCGGCGCCAGACTGAAGCGCCTGGAGCCGCTCGGCTACCGCGGCCGGCCAAAATGGTTAAATCATCTCTTGTCAACTGTTACAACGTTGTTAAGGAATCCACACGCTCACGCTCAAAAAGCAAAAGAAACTGTTGACGTAATTCCAATCTCATACGATTCTTGACAGGAGTGAGCATTCGGGGTACCCACCGAGCATTCAGTTTTCTGTAGCGCTATTCTGCAGTAATTCACGCTCTCGTGCTATGCCACACTTACCTGACAGCTGAGTCTGTGTTATCTGAGGATTTTCTCAGCTGAGTTCGTCAACCCGATTCCGATGAGTCTCGTCAGTTGCCTTACACGGATACCCACTCTGAGGTGTGTCACGCACACTGAAGTTGGCATCACCATTTCCTTCATTACTAACATGACCACCCTTGTCTCACACTACTATGTCCATACAATCATCACCTTACAGTCCGCCCCCTTGTAGCTGAGTGGTCACCGCAACAGAATGTCAATCGTAAGGGCCTGGGTTCGATTCCTGGCTGGGTCGGAGATTTTCTCCGCTCAGAGACTGGCTGTTGTGTTGTCCTAATCACCATCATTTCATCCCCATCGACGCGCAAGTCGCACAAGTGGCGGCAAATCGAAAGACTTGCACCCGGCGAACGGTCTACCCGACGGGAGGCCCTAGTAACGACATCACCTTACAAAGCATTCACACCCCTGTGGATTTCTATTGGAGACACAGTTTCTACTGTCAGAAACTTCATCACGACACGCCGTTTGTCACACACCGACACAGTTACATTACACACCGCACTCTACAATTCGGAGTCTCCTAGCAGCAGAGGGTTGGAACCTGTGATCAGCGATGCAGAAAAGTCGACCGAGTAAAAAGCGTGACATGTAAAACCTCAGACGATTTTAAGAACAGAATAAAAAATTCGAAGGCAAAATTTTTCAGTACGCTCTCATATATTATAAATGGATTTGAAATAAGCAGCATTTCTTTGATCCACAGCTTATTGTGCCTTTACGCATGGACTATATCAGACAATAGAATACATAACTACAGATGTTAACAGCGTTTTACTATAAAAGGTTTGATGTTTCTCTATAATACACATACACAGATTTCCACGCTATTCGCTACTGCGTCCCGCTGAACCGTCGTGGCAATCTAGGTTGTTTCGAGAGCTTATTTTATAGTAAGTGCCACAACGATCTTGTATGCTCAGCTAGCATCTAGATGTAAATTCACACAGACTCTGATCGAGAAAGACAACAGTGTGATTCACAGGGTGGGCTGCAGAACTCAAAAGAAAGGTACTCCAAAACCAGAAAGCCATGTACAGAGCATTCTGCTTAACTGTGTTACACAGAGCAATGTAGGTTTTAGCAGTGAACTACGTTGCTGTGGCATCGACGTTCATAGTGTGAGTGGGAGCTGTTATCTAAAAGCAGCAGACTGTTTGGTTGATACAGCTTGTATTAACGTGAATTACGTGACAAAAAACACTGTTAGCATTGTGAATATTGTTGAACTAATTACGTATTTGTTTGGCCTACATAGCCGTTACGACAACGTTATTTTATCACAAAATCTAGGTCACCAATAATGAGCCCGTGATGTTTTCTTCAGTACTGCGGACATGAATTTTCCCAGAGTAGTAACAATGTATTTAAGACCAGCTGAGTAGCTACAGTGTAATAGTTGCTTGTGAGGTGGGTAACAATCTTCTCAAATAACTTTGCTGAGTGGCTTTAACGAACAGCAGAGGAACTCACCAAGTAAATCACCATGAAATGAAATAAGTCAATGTGAATGAAGCCAGTGAATATGTAGTGATATTAATTAATCTCTGTACAAACCACTCAACTACATTGAACCTGCTGTGGAATGAAAATGTCGTGACTAATGATAGTTTCAGTAAAGTCCGAAGGCTTGGTCTCATCGACCAGTGTTTGCGGCGAGTACTCACGGAAAACCAGGATATCATTCTCAGCTCATTCGCTGATTCTAATTTTCAATTGTCACTATATGGACATTGCATTCAGTGTACTTCTGGCAGCCATCTGAACCGAATGTGGGACGCTTTCTGAGCCTGAGATCCTTGTGGCTTACGCAGGGTCTGTTCTAGAACATCATCATTATCACCTTCCCGCCACCGCCCCCCCCCCCCTCCCAGTCCCTCCTTCAGGCATCAGTGGCGTTCCCTTGGCCTTATAGTTTTAAAAATAAATCTAAACCCAGTGACGTCAGAAATACGTGATTCTTTCCTTTTAAAGCAAATAAGACTTGCATATTCCTCTATAACAGAAATAAATTTCTGACTCTTATCCGAGTGCTACATATTAAAAGGAAAAATTATTCATTTCTATTTAGCGTAATTCATGACATCCTGATCAGCAGAAAAGTGAAAGTAGGAAAGAACTGTACCAGTTGTATCGTTCTAGCTTCAATAAAAGTGAGAGATGTGTTAAACAGTGTGCAAAGGAAGAAAATATAAAATTATTGTTTAAAAACGTATTTTTAATTTCTATGATTTACAAATTATTAAATTTTTATCCGAAAAAGAGCAGCAGAAACACAAAGAAACAAAAATCCAACTTTATTTTGACGCTAATTAACTGCGTAAGTAGTGAGTTACAAGCGTTACAGGCGAAGTAAATTCACTTGTAAGCACTTGAAGTTTAAAAAATCTGCCACGAAAATAGTTGAAAAGTGATACACATGCTGAAACTTTTTATATATGTAACTGAAAAGGAGAACGAATTTGTGATTAATACGACAGAGAAATATTCTCCTAACCAACTCACGTATAATTTCGAAAATTCGCAGATGTACTTACAATTATTCTTTAGCTTAAAAACGTTATAATGTATGTGATCTAACCTTTAACGAAGCAAAAATATACGGAATGGAATTTTAATCTATTTTCATGGTATTACTTTCAGTAGCTGAAATCGTTCTTCAGAAAGTTTTAACCTAATGTACGTCTTTATCACTTTGTCTTTAAAAACTCTTTGCACCTTTAGCTACAGATATGGACAAAGCCAGGAGGATTCATATGCTTACCAAAGTATACGGAAATGTACCAGTATAACCACCTTTTGTAACATAATATAACGGGCTTTCTGGAGAACTTCCAATTGATGTCACACTCACCAGCATCGGTTAACGCAGTGTGAAGAGTCATGCATGGGGCTTTTATTTTTATATCACCCCCCCGCCGGCACATGAATGTCGAACAGAAGGCTGAAGCTCTTTCTAGGACAGGACATAAGCGCAGATCGAGCAAGGCCTGTACCACTGCGTCCGAAGTTACCCGAGAATCCTCTGAGTTTTTCCGCTGGGGTTTGGATAACTATTCAGCACTGCCTTTAATACGACTGAAGAACTTTAACAGTGATTCGCACAATCTGTACGAAATGAACCAGCGCTGTTTGAAAGATCCGTAAGTCGCAGAGGAAACGGGTGGAGCATTGCCTCAAAAAGTGAGGGCTCCCCGATGATAAGCACCTATAGCTGGTACGAGTGCACAGTACACTGTAACATATTACGCGCTCAAGTAATATTGAATGTCTTGTTAAGGTAGCCCGCTGGTGAAATTTGAGCCCAATGAAGTGGAGACTTCGTCGGAAAGCTTACATATCAAATGCGTTTGTACTAACGATGACAACATATGCCGGCCGGTGTGGCCGCGCGGTTTAGACGCTTCAGTCTGGAACCGCGTGACCGCTACGGTCGCAGGTTCGAATCCTGCCTCGGGCATGGATGTGTGTGATGTCCTTAGGTTAGTTAGGTTTAATTAGTTCTAAGTTCTAGGTGACTGATGACCTCAGAAGTTAAGTCGCATAGTGCTCAGAACCATTTGAACCATTTTTGAACCATGACAACATATGACGCAGAAGAGTGTGGATTATCCGCACGTCGGTCAGCCGAGCGATCGCTGAACTGAGCTGTTACTTGCTCTCCCACACCAGTGCCGAGTTTCCGAAAATAGTTTACGCTACGTTAAGATCACGTCTGTTAGCTTTGTCACGTAACGTAAACTTGTGAAATACAACGTATACACGTAAACGTCTTGTCCTTTCTATGTGAGATAAATACGAGATTCATAAAATGTTAGTGGAAAGTGTATCGGCATCCAACTTATCTAATGAATACGAGGTTGGTATGTTACATCTAGAATTAGGATAAAGAAAGAAACGAGCATTAGATATTACATACCTAACCTTGATTTTTGTATACTGTGTTCATCATAAGAATAAATCTGATGTAAACATTACACCATGTGTCTAATACTTACAGTCAATTACGATTATGACACGTCTTATGCTGTGTTACACTCACTACACTCACACAGACTAAACGATAACGTAGGACAACAGCTTTCCCGGCGCATTTAATTTGGACAGCATTGGCCAGCCAGCTGGTCCAACTAACATGCAATGATGTGAGCAGTTACAGTTGAGACGTAAAAAGAGACAAGCAGAGAAACAATATAACGCTGAATGACATAATATTCGGCAAAATTCCAGCACTACCGCACGCTTGTTAGGTGACCAGACGGATAAAATGCTCTTGTTCTCGCCTAAAATAGTGTAATAAATACAAACAAGAGAGTTGAAAACTGCTAATTTAAGCACAGGCTAATTTTTCTGAGCGAGTTTTGTGTGATGTAAAAGCATATTGCAGGTATTTCACCGTATTGTTGAATGCTGATATAGTCAGTCGTCTGGTAATCTCTTAGCTCCTTCCTTATCCAAATCTGAGAAATACGTTTCAGTTCTGGAATTGTCTTCTGCTACGTTGATAACGGGTCGATCAGCAAAGGAATCCACGAAGCTACCCAGACAACACATTTTTTTCCTCTTCTTTTTTGACTTGTCGTCCTACATTACGCCAGCGTTCGGCAGTGACATGTGAAAAAGCTGCGGCTGTTAGTTCCAGCGCGCCTAGCAAGTTAATAGTTTTCTTATTTCGCTCAACAAATCCAGTAACTTGGCTGAAGGTCAGATCTGTTGGGTTTCATGCTGCAACAGTACAAAGCCGAATGTAAAAATGCAGCATTTGTATGGTGTGCTCGATTCTGTGAAAATGATGGTTTCTCATGTTCCTACGACACTTCTAGTTCGTGTGAGACTACATCTGTGGTACAAAACAATAGACATAATCCAAGTAAAGAGTCTTTGTTTTTCATTTTTGTCATAAAAATTAAGTTGTTACGTTTTCATAATTCGAGCAACCAATATTAACAATCTATCGTAAAGTATCGATGATTAAGAATTTCAATTTGAAATGAAAACAGGTATTTCGCGTGAAATATGTCATTAGAAACAAGAAGACGCACATTATTCGTAAAAATCATGATGAATGTTACGATTACGACATGTAGGTGTTTCAGATTGAACAAAAAAAAAAAAAAAAAGAATAGCCATGGCGAGGCCTGAACAAGCTGTCCATGAAGCGTGCCATATCAGTATCGGTAGTGATTCCGCTGTACCTTCAATGAATATTTCTATACCAACTGTATCAAACACAGTCCTTCGAAAAATTTCATAACCGATTTTCTCTGTAAACTTATGAAAAACATCAAGAACAACCCATTTCTCGGGAATTTATAACTGTCCCACACGCATGCTTCACTACGTAGCAGCAAGCAGACTCAGGTATTTTCATACTGCGTATTAACAGCGCGACAATCAGAGCACAATAGTACAGAGACTGACCGTACGCGATTTTTGAAATGAAACCTACATAGCTAAAGCGTGTTTCAGAAAAATGTTGATGGCTGTTAATACATTAGAATATTTTAAATTTTCATTTAACGTAAATTAGTAATACCTTAGTAGTATCTGATATATAAGTAGGACCTACATCCAAGAGCGTTAACTCCAGTGCACGTGTGCTACGGCTTCTGACCAATCACTGCGTCTGTGTTTGTCTACATCAGGTTTATTCTTATGATGAGCAGAGTATACCGTTAAAACTATACCGTTCGCCACGAACACGGATCTAGATAATGATATTTACAAGTGGTTCCAACAAAAAATGTCACAAGGAGAACCTATCTCTGGTCCCAAACCACGTGAAAAGGCAATTACTTTAAAGAAAATCTTGGAGGGCCGTCGAATTTTAAGGAAAGTACGAGCTGGTTCAAACTCTGTAAATCAAGACACGGCAGTAATGAGCTTCAACTACATCAATAAAAATTGTATGTTGATTCTTCCGCAGTTATTTTTTCATAAGCAAACTAAGAGTCGTAGGGCCTATTAAGGGAAGACGATTATGTCCTAGAAACCGTTTACAATGCCGACGAAACTGGAATCAAATGGAAAGCTTAATTCACGTCGTGAATTAGCAGCAAAACTGCATGAAATAACCGTAGAAATCATTGGGGAACCTATCCGTTAGGACATTGCGGTGAAATTTGTTATTAATGGGCAATGGCAGCTGACGACTGGTGCGGCTACCTTTACTAAGAGCACATCATCTGCAGCGCCGCTCCTGAGCTCGTAACATTGGTTGGGCCCTAGACGTCTGGAAAACCACGGCCTGGTCAGATGAGCCCCCGTCTCAGTTGGTGAGATCTGACGGTATGGTTCGAGTATGACGCAGACCACATGGAGCCATGGAATCAGGTTGTCAACAACGCACTGTGCAAGCTGGTGGTGTCTCCATAGTGGTGTTCTGGTCCAATGGAATCGACTGTTGACTGGAAATGGTTATGTCTGGCTACATGGCGACAATCTGCAGCAATTCATTGCCTTCGTGTTTCCAAACAGCGATGGAGATTTTATGTATGACAATGTCGCAAATATTTACGTACGACTGGTATGAAGAACATTCTGGACCATTCTAAGGAATGATTTGGCCACACATCCAACATTCTTCGGTCATAATCGGAAGGTCAGTTCGTGCACGAAATCCTGCACCGGCAACACTTGCACAATTATGGATGGCTGTAGAAGCAGCATCTCGCAGGGGAGTTCTAATGGTTTGCTGAAAACGTGCGACGTCAAGTCGCGGCACAATGCCGGACGAAAGCAGGTCCGGCACCACATTCAAGGTATACCATGATATTTGTCACCTCAGCTGCATGTACTTTTTATTCGTCAACTGGCAAATAAAGGTCTAAAGCTCGATAGTCCGAATGATATGTAGGATAATCGACGCTCTGCTGTACTGATTTCGCCGGCCGATGTGGCCGAGCGGTTCTAGGTGCTACAGTCTGAACCGCACGACCGCTACGGTCGCAAGATCGAATCCTGCCTCGGGCATGGATGTATGTGATGTCCTTAGGTTAGTTAGATTTCAGTCGTTCTAAGTTATAGGGGACTGATAACCTCAGAAGTTAAGTCCCATATTGCTCAGAGCCAAATTTTTTTGTACTGATTTTGTAGGTAGGCTGTTTAGGTATTTATGTTGGTAACGCCACGTAGCGCTCTATAGCAAAATCACTGACTGTGCTGTGTGCAGTCTGTGGCTGGTTCGCATTGTTGGAATTTGCTATTGTAGTGTTGGGCAGTTGGCCGTTAACAACGCGTAGCGTTGCGCAGTTGGAGGTGAGCCGCCAGCAGTGGTGGATGTGGAGAGAGAGAGATAGCGGAGTTTTGAGAGCGGATGATCTGGACGTGTGTCCATCAGAGACAGTCAATTTGTAGGACTGGATGTCACGAACTGATATATACGAGGGTTGTTTTTTAAGTAAGGGCCGTTTTTATTTTTAAAAAAAGATACTAATACTTTTGTAAAAAAACTTTTATTTTCTGATTCTACACACTTTTACCTATTTTTCTACATAGTTGCCTTGTCTCTTTAAGCACTTGTCATACGGTACAACTAAGTTTTTAATTCCCTCTTCAAAGAATTCGGCCGCCTGCTCCGACAGCCAAGAGTTCACGGCCGCTTTCACTTCATCGTCGTCATTGAAGCGCTGCCCGCCATGATGGTGTTTCAGGTACCGGAAAAGGTGAAAATCGCTAGGAGCAAGGTCGGGGCTGTATGGTGCATGGTCCAAAACTTCATAGCCAAAAGAATCAATCAAATCCCGAGTCTTTTGAGACGTGTGAGGCCTAGCGTTATCGTGGAGGAGCAAAACTCCTTTTGTCAGCATGCCGCGCCTTTTGTTTTGAATTGCTCTGCGGAGCTTCTTTAGAGTTGCACAGTAGGCATCTGAGTTGATTGTCGTTTCTCGTGGCATAAAGTCCACTAACAAAACACCACGCCAGTCCCAGAACACAGTTGCCATAATCTTGCGTTTTGACAGCGTCTGTTTGGCTTTGACCTTGACGGGTGAAGTTGTGTGTCGCCATTCCATCGATTGTCGCTTGCTTTCTGGAGTGATATGGGATACCCATGTTTCATCTCCAGTGACAATTTGACTCAACATGTCATCCCCTTCTTCCTCGTAACGAATCAAAAAGTGCAATGAAGTGGCAAATCTCTTCCCTTTGTGGTCCTCTGTGAGGAGTCTGGGTGCCCACCGAGAACACAGTTTCTTAAAGTTTAGGTTTTCAGACACAATTTTGTACAAAACCGATCTTGAAACTTGTGGAAATTCCAAAGAAAGAGTGGAAATTGTGAATCTTCTGTCCTCACGAATCTTTGTTTCGACTGCAGCCACCAAATCATCAGTGATCACAGAGGGCCGGCCTGAGCGTTCTTCGTCATGGACGTTTTGACGGCCATTTTTAAACTCTCTAACCCATTGACGCACTTTACCTTCACTCATTGCATTCAAGCCATAAACTTCTGTTAACTGACGATGAATTTCTGCAGCTGATAGGCTTCTCGCGGTCAAAAAACGTATCACTGACCGTATCTCACACGCGGCGGGCGAGTCAATAATCGTAGACATGATAAAGTAGCACAGCGATGCGTACACGTCAGCTACAGAGCTGCAACTTGCATCAGTGTGAACGGGAAGGGTGGCGGCAAGTGGCGCGGTGGCTTGTTGCGGCGTCCGCGCGAACTACGGGACTATACGCGCGAACGGCCCTTACTTAAAAAACAACCCTCGTATATATTATGACTTTTGAACACTATTAAGGTAAATACATTGTTTGTTCTCCATCAAAATCTTTCATTTGCTAAGTATGCCTATCAGTAGTTAGTGCCTTCAGTATTTAGAATCTTTTATTTAGTTGGCAGTATTGACGCTCGCTGTATTGCAGTAGTTCGAGTAACGAATATTTTTGTGAGGTAAGTGATTCATGAAAGGTATAGGTTATTGTTAGTAAGAGCCATTCTTTTGTGGGGATGTTTGAAAGTCAGATTGCGTTGCGCTAAAAATATTGTGTGTCAGTTTCAGCACATTCATTTATAATTTTTCTAAGGGGACGTTTTAATTTCATCGGCGGCTCCTACACATGCGTTGGGAGTTACCTCGTAAACGGCTAATTTACTGACCATGTTTGTTGGGACCTCTCTGCTACTATCAGTATTAATTATGGTACCTCCTTCAAACAAATTTTGTACTTGGGTGCACATGTCGTCACTCTCAGCTTGTTGCCCCAAGCGGTCTCTTTTGTCGCATGGGCCTTAAACTGGCCCTGGGCTCGCGGACACTCCTACTCTTCGTAAAGACGTTGAGTTACGTAACGATATAATGGAAAATGGAGTCAAGACATGCAGTTTGAGATTCGACTCCTGGAACCGTCAAGAGGGTCTTTAAATTGATAGCATTGTTGTCTGCTCAGTTAAAATGATAATTATTTCTGAACATGGGCTGATCGGCTTAATTCAGAAATTTCTTTTTAGATCCCGTGAAAAGTTGATGTTAGGAACGAAGTCAATGCTATCTTGAACCTTGTTCTTTTCTAACTACCGCGGGAAATAGGATTGGGCATGTAACAGCTTTCTAGTATTTTTCTTATGTTTGACAACGAAACTGATGAAAACGTTATTAAAAGGCAAACACATGAGGGAAGCTTTCGTTCTTGCGTCAGAGGCAAAATAATTCGTCATACGAAACAATATTAATAAATAGGAGTCAACAGACGATGCATCTCTTGACGTTATTTACCTCCTTTCCTTTCTCCCCATGGTGTTGGCATCAGTAGTTAATGTGTCTGATAGAATGATATTATGAGATTTTACTTGGACTCCGACAGTGGCGCTATAGTGAGGACTTTATGGTGACGTTTCCACCATTCGCAAAATCGATATGGAACATTTATTTTCTCGAAAACACAGGAGTCACGCTGTAAAGAAGACTAACCTCACCGCTTCTAATCTGAACAGTTACAGAGAGTTCCACACATTAAAAATAAGCGTAACTGCTCTTCTGCAGAGCTGTGGGACAAGTTATTACATACCTGCTAACAACTGTTTACAGTAAATATAGCTCTTTCAATAAATGTTAGAAATTAAGTAACTTAATATATGAATTTCCGATAAATTATTATGCGCACAGTAATGAAACGAGTACGTAGACTGGTATATGTGTATCCGGAGCTAGCGGTTCTTAAATAACAAAGCTGGTCAGTAGCTAACGTGATCTCTCACAACGTCTTAAGTTTTTACATCACGTCATTGCTGTGAACTGAGACATCGTATCCTTACTCTGGTCTCTTACAGCATAACTTCAAGCCAATTAACAGTAGAAACACAGCTACTCAGAAAGAACAAGTCAATGCTAAACAGCGGATTTAGGGATCAGAAGTGCTAAACTATTATTCACATACAGCAAATTAAGTATGCTGTCCATAGTATAAACGCTCACTCTTGTTATGTGGCGTTAAACCTTTTAGACATTAATGGTAAAAAGAGAGATTTACAACACAAAAAAACACGAGATGAAAATTTAAGTTATACATCAATAGCTGCATTCTTCGTAGTTCATTTTCATGCAAGAATAAAGAACTTAAAAATTCCACTTTTACTCTGGTAAAGCTTACTTACTGCCCTTCATATAAAGAACAAAAATTTATTGCTACAATTTCAATAATAACTTTAAAAGGAATGGACAGTTAGCTTTCTTGTAGCTCTTCAGATACATAACCTTTTTAATACAGTTGAGACTACGTTCGATAAATAAGATCTGCGTCCGAATTCTCAGACGATCGAACCAGCTAAACATTTCACCGATCAAACTCATGCAAGATATGACACTCGAAAGAATGAAATTTCAGTCTCACATGATAACATTCACCTTAAAGGGACCATTTTCTGACTTATTATTTTTATGGCTGACGTCTTAAGTAAGAGATACACCTATCCTCCCCCCTCCCCATCCCATGAATCATGGACCTCGCCGTTGGTGGGGAGGATTGCGTGCCTCAGCGATAGAGGTAGCCGCACCGTAGGTGCTACCACAATAGAGGGGTATCTGTTGAGAGGCCAGACAAACGCGTGGTTCCTGAAGAAGGGCAGCAGCCTTCTCAGTAGATGCAGGGGCAACAGTCTGGATGACTGACTGAACTGGCCTTGCAACATCAACTAAAATAGCATTGCTATGCTGGTACTGCGAACCGCTGACAGCAAGAGGAAACTACACGCGTAATTTTTCCCGAGGGCATGCAGCTCTACTGTATGGTTAAATTTAGTAGTAATGGGGGACTGGAATTCGACAGTAGGAAATGGAAGACAAGGAAAAGTAGTAAGTGAATATCTACTGAGGGCAAGGAATGAAAGAGGAAGCAACCTAGTGAAATTTTGCACAGAGAGTAAACTTAACCGCAGCTAACACTAGTTTTAATAATAGTGAACGAAGGTTGTATACGTGGAAGAGGCCTGGAGACCCTGTAAGGTTTGAGATAGATTATATAATGGTAAGACAGAGATTCAGGAACTAGGTTTTAAATTGTAAGACATTTCCGGAGGCAATGACTCTGACCACAATTTATTGGTTATGAACTGTAGATTAAAACTGAAGATACCGCAAAAAGGTAGGAATGTAAGGAGATGGAACATGCATAAACTGACAGAACCAGAGGTTGCAGAGCGTTTCAGAGGGAGCATTATGGGATGATTGGCACGAACGAGGGAAAGCTATACAGTTGAAGAAGAATGGGTAGCTTTGAGAGATGAAATAGGGAAGGCAGCAGAGGATGAGGTAAGTAAAAAGACGAGGTTTAGTAGAAACCTTCACATAACACAAGAGATTCTGAATTTAATTGATGAAAGAAGAAAACATAAAAATCGAATACAAAACTCTCAAAAATGAGATCGACAGAATGTGCAAAATGGCTAAGCATGAATGCCTAGAGGACAAATGTAAGGATGTAGAAGCTTGTGTCACGAGGGGTACTATAGATGTTGCCTAGAGAAAAATTAAACAGACCTTTGGGGAACAAAGAACCACTTGCAAGAATATCAAGAGCTCAGATGGAAAACCAGTCCTAACTGAAGAAGATAAATCAGAAAAGCGATGGTAGTATATAGAGAGTCTATAAAAGGGCTATTATGGAGATGGAAAAGGACGCAGATGAAAATGGAATGGGAAATATGATACTGCGTGAAGAATTTGACAGAGAAATGAAAGACCTAAGTTGAAATAAGACACATGGAGTATACAACATTCCGTTACAACTACCTATAGCCTAGTGAAAGCCAGCCATGACAAAACTCTTCCATCTGCTGAGCAAGACGTATGAGACAGGCGAAATATCCTCAGACATCAAGAAGAATATAATAATTCCAATTCTAAATTAACCATATGCTACCAAGTGTAAAAATTACCGAACTATCAGTTTAATAAGCCGCGGTTACAAAATACTAACATGAATTCTTTTCAGATGAATGGAGAAACTGGTAGATCAATTTGAAATCTGTAGAAATGCAGGAACACGCTAGGCAATACTGATACTACCAACCTCCTAGAAAATAGGTTAAGTAAACGCAAATCTGCATTTATAGCATTTGTAGACTTACAGAAAGCTTTTGACAATGTTGACTGGAATACTCTCTTTCGAATTCTGAAGGCGATAGGGGTAAAATACAGGCAACGAAAGGCGGTTTTCAGTTTTTATGGAAACAAGATGGCACTTCTAAGAATCGAGGGGCAAGAAAGGGAAGAAGTGGTTGAGGAGAGAGTGAGACAGGATAGTAGCCTATTCCCCATGTTATTCAATCTGTACATTGAGCAACCAGTAAAGGAAACAAGGGAAAAACTTGGAGTAGGAATTAAAGTCTATGGAGAAAAAATAAAATCCTTGAAGTTAGCCGTTGACATTGTAATCCTGTCATAGACAGAAAAGGACGTGGAAGAGCAGTTGAACGGAATTGACAGTGTGTTGATGTAAGATGAACATCTACAAAAGCAAAACGAAAATAATGGAATGTAGTCGAGTTAAATCAGGCGATGCTGAGGAATTAGAGTAGGAAATGAGACACTTAAAGTAGGAAATGAGTTTTGCTATTTGGGGTGCAAAATAACTGATGATGGTCGAAGTAGAGATTATATAAAATATAGGCCGGCTGTGACAATGAAAGCATTTCTGAAGAAGAGAGATTTGCTAACACTGAGTATAGATTTAGGTATTAGGAAGTCTTTTCTGAAAGTATTAATATGGAGTGTAGACATGTATGGAAGTGAAACATGGACGATAAATAGTTTAGGCAAGAAGAGAATAGAAGCATTCCAAATGTGGTGCTAAGAAGAATGCTGAAGATTAGATGAGTCGATCACGTAACTAATTGGGGAGGAGAGGAATTTGTGGCACAATGTGACTAGAAGGAGGGGTCGGTTGGTAGGACACATTCTGAGACATAAAGGGGTCACCAGTTTGCTAATGGAGGGGAGAGTGGGGGGGGGGGGGCGTAAAGATCGTAGAGAGAGACCAAGAATACACTAAGCAGATTCAGAAGGATGCAGGTTGCAATAGTTAGTTGCAGATGAAGAGGTTTGCACATGATAGAGTAGTGTGGAAGGCTGCATCATGCTATTCTTTGGACTGAAGATCACAACAAGAACGTATGTATTACCATTCATGAACTTGTAGAGACTTAAGATCTAGTTATCAGATAATCACTAACTGAGTTGTCTTCTTTGAGAATTTCTATGGACTTACTGCGTTAATGTTAAGAGACCAGTAACTATTCCAAATCAAACTAAGATTTCCACATTTTATTATCGATACATATTATTGTGCTTACACTAGATATAATCACTATTTAAAAAATAATGGTGCATTCCTTAACTAATTACAACTGGATAGTTGTGTAACGCTACTAAGATACATTAATTGCTGCGATAGTGACGTGTATAAATTAATGGTAATACATGTGGATTTCAGAATTATGTAGCAAGTGCAAATAAGCAATAAGCTTATAAAATGTTTTGCTTCTGGGTTAAGACGATAGATATAAGTTTTCACTCACACCAGTATTATAGGAAACTAAAGTATTAATGTGAGAATTATGAGCACATCGTACCAATGCCCATACACTGTAGATATTACTGTGTGTTTGTATTAGACAGCACGAACTGAATAAGTATGACCATATATGTAGCTACTGTAGCTATAAAGGACGTCAACAATCGCAAGTCAATTGTCACCAATCCTGTGGCACTATAGCTGACATCGCTGTGAGCCAATTGTTTGGCAAACTGCTGAAGTTCCACGCAGCGCCTGTAGTCTCCCAAAAGTGTCAACAGCATCAGTTTGTCGATCAATGTTTCAGTACGGGTCGCTTCATGTACGACCATTTCACTGCTGTAGGTTAAGCTACACACGCGCCACACATTAGGTATAATCCACGTCATGGACATAAGCACATCTATGTGCAAAGCGTGCTGTCCCCATTGTAAGTTCATATCCATGAAGACCACAACAAGATAATAAGCGAAAAACACAATGGATGTAAAACAACTCACCAACTGAACTAAATTCTGAACACTGTATGGTGTGTTGATAGCTTTACAAAGCTGGCAAAGGAGCTGGTGTACCCTCCTAAACTTCACTATACAAACGGTTTTATTAGCAGATAATTCTTTTGGGATGTCATATGCCTCGCCGTAACAAAACTCCTTTCTGAGCCTGCGAGACCAGATAATTGTTTCATTACGTATGATAAAATCTTCTTCGAGTGGGTTTCTTAAACATTGCGTACCACAGTTCTTGGCAGTTGTACGTACTGAACATGAAATGGCTCTGTCGAGTTCTTCCTCTGCAGATACTCCGAAGGCGTGCAGTAGTTCCTCATTCAATCGCTGAAAACTTCTCTGCAGCATTACATTGAATATGAAGAACTGTAGTACAACTAAATTTCTGATGAAATCTGTGAATAAGAATGGTATCATCACCAAAATTGTATCTGCACAACAGTACACCATACACACATATTCATAGATTGGGAAACTGATCAAGCCTACAACAGTCCACTTGATAAGTAGTGTTGAATATAAACATATTGTCAAACGGCTATCAAACAGCAACTTGTTAATTGTAGCAATTTGTAAATGCCAAATGTCGACATGTCGTTGTTTTAACGTTAAGCTGCAAAGTATTGACAGAAAAGTAGCTGCTGCACACATGATTACGTTGCAAGTGTCAGAAAATTTCCCAACATTATCTCCATACTGATTTGATCGAACCAAATACGTAACCACAACGTAAAAAAGTGGCCCCAATATTGCGGCCACACCCACATTATAAAGTTTTCCTATTGTAGACACATAAAACTTCTCAGTGCTGCAGTCGAAGAACAATGGTGCAGTACCTACTACTTTAGATATATAGAACAACAGCCTCGTCACTAGGAGCATTTTTTGGCAAGTGTGCACCTTCACAGCACTTCCTGGTCTTGCACCCCACAGATGCACTAGGTGGATACTTCACAACTGTAATTGGGTAAATGGGACCATATCGATCTGCCCAAGCCCCGTTAGCAAACAAGCTGTCAATTTCGAAAATACTTGTAAGCTCCGTGCTACTTTACAGATAAAATCAATTACTTGCAAGTGATTACACCAACACTGCATCATAACTGAGAGTATTGCGTTGCTAGTTAACTGCTGGTTTCCCTTAGTACGTATTTCATATGTCGTTCGTAGAAAACTGTCTACTCTTTGACGATCGCCAAAGTATCTTCCACAGGAATGTCGCAAAATTAAGTTCCATAAGTACTTACACTCTTAACAGGGGAAAATTCTCCTGGTAATTCAGTGTTAATTATTTGGAATAGTTTAATATTTTGAACTAATCCCAGCCCAGTCTAGTCATTCTTGTACTTGACTGTCAAATAGAAGCTCACCACCTCTCTACACTTAATTTCAGTCAACATAGCCAACATATACATGAAACAAATTTTGTAATAGAAATTAATTGCGGCCTAGCTGATAGCTACCCAGACAGTAATTCAGTAAGTTATTTGTAACTGCATTTATGTCACTGCATACTCATTGACGATGTTCAAGAGTAATCTATGAATTACATTAATTTTTAGATATGTAACACATGAAAATATTGAATGGGAAAATACGTTAATGTGGCTGCACACTACGCATTTTCAATCTTTTAATAACTTGTGAGTTAGTAATCTCTATTCACCACCTTTCACACATCACAAACACAGAAATTCCTCTACAGAATAGGAGTAGTAGTCAAGTAGAAAAATTTTCAGGTTTTTTTATTGGAGTAGAGTGTCAGATATTTTACGTCATTGAGCATGTGATAAAAAAAGTTTTGTAGCAATATTGTGCACCACTCGTTGGGCTAAAGTCGACTTAAAAGGGCAGCAATGAGTGGGCTTCTTCTTCTGGTTCTGTAATTATGTACATTATCGTTCCTTTTGAACATCAGTGGATTACTTATAACAAATTTCGTGAGGGAATAGTTATACTAGCAACCGTAGTCAAAATGCCCATTTTCCTTAAAAAGACATCCACAAGATGATCCTGTTTCATTCTTACAGCATGTTTTTTTAAAAATTAGGTCTTTATTTCTTAAAGATGAACTACCACAGAACATTATTCCCTACAATATTAGCCTCCTGAATAAAAATACACAAAATATGCCAACTATTTTATTTGCCTCTCCCCAAGATTATGTGAAGCCCAAACCGGTCTCAGCTACATTGTTTCAGGACTTCCAAGATGTGTTTTTCCAGTGTTCGTTCTTATCAATATGGACACGTAAAATATGGAAATTTCAGTGCTTGTTATTATGTCCCCGCCATATGTTAGACTTATCACTGGTGTACTACTTCTAAATGTGCAGAAATGGATATATTGAGACGTTTTTAAATTAATAATGACTTCATTTGTAGAGAACCACTTAAAATACTTGTCAGAATATTGTTTACAACTTCTGTTGTTGCAGTATGTATGTTTTAACTGATTGCAGTACTAGTGTTATCCATTAAAAGAAGTAATTCTGTTTATTGTATGTTAGAGAAATACTTTCTTACATACTTGAGAAACGATTGTGGAACTAAGCTTGATCCATTTGGATCCCCTACAACTGATTTCTCCCTAGTCTGTAGAATCTTCCCTGGTTACACTGGCTGAATTTTTACCTATAATTTTCTGCATTCCTTTAGTTACATATGAAATTGTGTGTTGGTTGGCTATACCATTAAGTCCCTAAAACTTCACTCCATCCAGAAGAATATTGTGATTCACACAAATACCTTAGACGGGACACACAAATTTGTAACTAGTGCTGTTATGTTATTTCGTGCTTCGAAAATCTGGCGAGTGAATGTGTAAATGGGGTCCTCAGTTGTGTAACTCTTTTGAAATACAAATTCTGATTTACTCAGAATATTATTGTTGCTCTGACAGGATACTGTTGCATAAAATTGTGTCAGCACTAAAAACTTTTTAAAGCCAAGATACACTTTTCTTTGTTAACAATAGCCAGTTTCCACTGAATTTGCTGTCATCTTCAGATCTTCAAACCTTTTTCTTCTAAAGCATGTTCATTTTGTGTTGCAACCTCATTCCAAATTGTTATTTTACTGAATAAGATGTAGCACATTACGTACAGGTAGGTCACAAATAAAACATTTCAAATGTGTGTACATGGTCATGGTGCATGGCTCCTTCTGATTTTTCAACTTGAGAAAATTCAATCATATTATGTCAGTAGTGTAATAGGTCGGAAGTTAATGAAATGTCTCTTCTCGTCCTTATTGTGTAGGGGTTTAACAATGGCACATTGCAGTCTCTATGAAGAAATAACATGAATTGGTCATGCATTATACATTCCAAAAAATTCGCTGTTTATTATATGCCAACAAGCATTTAGTCCTCTGTGGAAAGCTCCATCAAATCCAGATGAACTTTTATTTATGAGAGAATAGATAAGTATTCTTAATTTCAGAAAGACAAGTGGGTGAGACATCCTTATTATTGAATTTTATGTAAGCTGCTTGTTCAGTGTACTCTTTTGATTTTTCTCTTCAATTCTTCATCCCTATAATTTGTAGCACATTTACAAAATACTTATTAATCATATCTACTTACAGTGACTGAATAGTCACAGCCTTTACATTTAAATGAATAGTGATATTATCCTCTTGTGTGCTTGTTGTCTTGTCGGTCTCTGCAAGTGTTGGCTGATGAATCTGTTCCAGAGAATGAAAGTAAAACAGTTCGCTTTTGGAAACTCTGACCACTTATTGACAGAGTCTGGAATGGATGTCTGACGAAAACCAGGGACAAAGGCATACGTATGGATGAGATGATGGTGGCTTTTTCTGGTGTGTAAAATCTCAAACAACATATTTCGAACAAATCCAATCGAGCTGGCCTGAAACTGTTAGTTTTAGCCAATCCAAATTAAATTTTCTTAGATTTTATTTTCTACCAAGGCAAAAGTATTTTCCCACAATTAATAGCTTCTCGATTTTTAGTGGGAGATTCTTCTGAATAAAATTTGCTGATACTTTTACAACTGGTCATAGAATTTACCATTATTGGAATTTCACAAATGAGAAACCTGTCAATGATCTTCTGAATTGAGGATTTTTATCTACAGGTACAATAGACAATCCTAGGGTTTCAAAAGAAGCATGACGAAAAAGTGATAAAGAAATGAGAATAGAAGTCCTATGTTTTTTCGACAAAACGAGAATATCTGTATTTTAAAGTGGAGGATGGAACAAGCGTCACCATGACGTCATCAATATATGGCAATGAACTCATGGATTCTCACACAAGATATAATAAAGAAGAAAGGAAAAGAATTGAAGTTGAAAGACCAGCTAGTGTGAATGAACATAATAGAAATACGAGCGAAGTGGATCTTGCTGAGAGAATTATGTCTTATTGTCCTAAGCGAGTGTGAACTAAGAAACAGACATTTATGTCCTCTAGATCTAAGTGTTGCAAATTCATGGTTGCAATTTCGGCAGCATAAAGGGCACCAAGAAGTTCCTAGGAAGAAGATTCCTTTGGGAGAAATGTTTATCTACAGTAACGAAAAAGCTCCCTCAAACCAAAGGAAGATCTAGAAAATGAAAATAGACTTAATGAACCGTCTGCCAAAAGGAGATGTCATCCAATTCCCATGTCATGTGAGAGCAAAAGGAGAAGCAGTGCGGATCCTGTGCCAGAAACAGCTGACATAAAGGACTGGAAAAAAATACTGGAAACCAGGTTTCATAGGAAAATCAGAACTTCATGCCAAAGGCGCAGAGCTTTCCTGCATCTGGTTCTGAATCGAAACTGTTTGCTGAATTCCGCCAGGATCACTGAGTATGATTTGAACTGCAATACCAGTTACAATAGTTTATATTGTTAACAGTTATATTGTAATCATTTTTTCAATGCCAACGTTTGTTCATGTAATATTTGCATAGTTTTGATTAATATAGCGTCTAATGTGGAATATGTTGAGAGAAATGTGATATTAATGTGTATGAGTTCAGAAATGTAACTGTCAGTATTTTTGACCATAAACAAACAATTTTGAACATACTTTTTTCAAAATACAATTTAATATTCTACTAATAGAAATACAGTGCTTGAGCCCCAAAGTCCAGTATATTCTACCACTTATTCTGAAAAGAGAGTGTTTGACACAAAATTATAGAAAAATATCTCTGGGTCTCAGGAGGTTAAATTAATTTCATTATTAACATTTTTAGCATTTTTTAAAATTTCCCCCATTACTCTCTTTCATTTAATGTTTAAGTTTACCAGTAACAGCGCAAATAATACAATGACATCGATAAAATGGAAGTGTTTGCGGTACAGATGTCTAATGGTCAAGTTTCTCTTGAAAGTAGCCTGTTCAATGGCCCTTCATTTCTAATATGAAATTATCCAAATGTTCTTAAGGTGCCCCTTATGGATGAGATGCTGCTCAGGTTCGTAATGCATTAATATCTGAATAAAAGAACAAGGCATCAAAATATATACAAAATCTGTATATGGTACATACATACATTCATTAATCCTTGTTCTTAGATCATGAATACGACATTTCGTAATGATTTGAAATGTATCACTTACGTTAAGGTTTGCTTTACACAAAATAATTAACTAATTTTTATACAGTTATTACTTCATATCTAACAATTCATCTACTGAGTAGAAGGAGTTGTCACTCAGAAATTCTTTCAATATGCTTTTAAATGTTGTTGGGTATCTGTCAGACTTTTAATACTATTTGGCCAATGACCAAAGATTTTTGTGACAGCATAATTAACCCCTTTCTGTGCCGAAGCGAGATTTGATCCACAATAGTGCAAATCATCCTTTCTTCTAGTAGCTATGCACTTCGCTGCTACTTTTTAACTGGGATGGGTTATTAATGACAAATTTCATAAGTGAATATATGTATTGCGAAGGTACTGTGAATATCCAGAGTTCCTAAAATAAATGTCAGCAATGTGATCTTGGGTGGTCTCCAGCTGTTATTCTGACTAGACGCTTTTGTGCAATGAATACTTTCTCTCTTAGTGATGAATTGTCCCAAAATATGATGTGATATGGAAGGAGTGAATGAAAATAGGTGTAGCGGTCTAATTTGCTAACATATTTATCACCAAAATTTGTAATAACCCTAACAGCATAAATATCTGAACCTAACCATTTCAGCAGATCATTGATGTGTTTCTTCCAATTCAATTTATCATGAATGCACACACCCAGATATTTTGCGTATTCTACCTTAGCAAAAGACTTCTTTTTATAGTCTATATTTATCAATGGTGTTATGCTATTTACTGCACAGAACTGTATCAACTGTGTTTTCTCAAAATTTCGTTAGAGTCCGATTGCAGAGAACCACTTAATAATTTTCTGAAAGACATTAATTACAATCTTCTCAGGTGATTCTGGCTTGTTGGGTGTGATTACTATACTTGTATCATCAGAAGAAAGAACTAGCTTTGTAGCTTCATGAATATAGAGTGGCAAGTCGTTAATATATATTAAGAACATAAGGGGACAAATACTGAACCCTGCAGGACACCATTCTTGATACCTCTGCAGTTAGAGGAGTCTACTGATTTTTGCAGACTATCTGTACTGCCAATTTCAATCTTCTGCATTCTTTCAGTTGAATATGAATTAAACCATTTGTACACTGTCCCACTCATGGCACAGTGCTTAAGTGTATCTCGAACAATTTCATGATTCACACAATCAAAAGCCTTCAAGAGATCACAAAGTATCCCAATGGGTGATGTTCGGTTATTCAATAAATTTAATATTTGATCAGTGAAAGCATATATAGCATTTTCTGTCGAAAAGCCTTTCTGAAAACCAAGTTAGCATTTTGTTAAACAGATGTGCTAATCTCAGACATAATGCACATACTTCTGTACTTTTTAATAACTTTTCTTAATACAGCGCAGTAGTTTATATAATGTTTCGCTATTTCAGGATCGTTACTCCTCCTAGATATAAGATACATCTCCCTTTCCTGTTTACAAGATATTTTTATCCCTTTAGTAAGCCATGGATTTTTACATGGTTTCTTACAATGATATTTCACTGTTCTCTTTCAGAAACTGTTTTCCAATATATTCACTAAGGTATCATGAAACAGATTAAATTTTAAATTAGCATCATGTTCCATGTACAACTCATCCCAGTCTATCTGTTGCAAGCTTTCCCTAAAATTTTGAATGGTAAAATCTTTAACTGAATGTGCCGTTTTGGAGGTGTCTTTTGCATTACTGTGTGAAGTTATTTCATAAACTGTAACTACCTGTGCATCATGATCAGACAGACCATTCTTAACAGAGTAAGTTTTTATTTAATTAAATTTATTTTGGTCTATGAAAACATTATCTATCAGTATGCTGCTTTCCTATACCATGCGAGTAGTAAAATCAATAACTGATGTCAGATTGAAAGAACCAAGTAATGCTTGAAGGTCAAGCTTTCTATAGGACTCTTTCAGAAAATATACATTGAAATCCCCTGACATTCTGATGCAGTATTTTAACATCACTATTCACTGTGGCTTTATGTGTATCTTATGACATACTAACATTATTTGCCACTGTACTGTTATGAGAATTTTGTGATATTTTAACATCTCTAGTACCTGCCTGTCTGAACTTCTCATTAACCTTAATTTAAATCAATGTAGGATAATTGGACACCGATCTTAGCCTAAAAAAGTACTCCCAGGAGTTTCAGTGCCCCCCCCCCCCTAAAGATTTTGCTATCATCCCTGTCAATTTACCCTTTCCTTTCCTATCGATATGCAGGCCATGTCTTTCACAGTCTGGCCTACCAATACCATCAAAAGGAACCAAACTTATACCTGACAAAGTAGCTGCCTGAAGCAGCTGATCTAGCTCCATATTGACCCTGCGGATGGAGCTGTTCATTTGGGACCGACCATGCTGCATAAAAGCAGGAACCAAGCTAATATTTGTATGGTTCGTTGCATATGCAATTTTTACCAGGTCATATTCTATATTGTAGCCCTGATCACTATCAGTATTGACAAAGAAATAGGAAAGATAAGATCGAATCATATGGAATGTATTTATCTAGCATTTTGAAATGAGATGAAAATTAAATAAGGCAGTTGTAAGGATTCAAAAATAATTAATCTAATTTTAGAACTATTTAAGAACAAAAAGCAGAAATTCTTCAGACCTTAAATAAACAAGTCAAATTGAAAAGTTTGATAATTTTATTGTAGGAGATGTTTAATGTTATGTGTATAGTGACAATAATGATACTGACTTAACACAGAATGAAAACACTTTAAGTAACATGAGTTAGTGTCAAATATATGTCCTACAAATGAGAATAGGAGAAGAAAGAATTAATTTCCACATAAATTAATATTTTTAATATGAGATATCAGTACAGAAAGAACAGACGAAATTATTTTTTTACCTCTGTGTCACTCTGTAAATATATCAACCTTTGTGAAAATCATATATTCCTTTCATGTTAAAACAAAACAGTCACAATTTCTCAAATCATATGTGAAAAATATCGCAGTAGATGTATCTTGGTTCTCAGATAGTAAACTGGAAACTACATAGACAGACAGCGCTCCTAGGGTATATGGTATACAGAATGTGAAGTTTTCAAATGATGAGTGATTGTCATAATATATACTGCCAGAAAAAAATAGTACAGCTGGGAAGACGACGTCGATCCGATTCGATGACGGCACATGCCACCTGGGGCATGGCAGGTGCACTGATATAGGTTTCAGTGTCGTCCGGTAACACATAACGTAGTGTAGTAGCTACTAAGAGCCATCTGGGCCTTCTCTTCAATAGTGAATCGTCACACCCCAGAAGGCTCATTGTGGAACAAACGTATAAAGCAGGCACGCAACCATACCAATGTGAGGCACTCGTGATTCCTACAGCGGCTTTCCGAGAGGTGGGATGGTGCTTTTAGAGAATTACCACGTTCTGCGTGAGTTGTGGTGGACGTCCGCACAGAACAGACGCCAACCGGATTCGTAGTACTCTATAGACAGCAGTGGCAGATCGATCAGCTACCATAGCACAGACAGGAGAACTTGTGAGCCCAGACGTATCAACTCTGACTGTAGGGAAACTGTTATTAGCAGTGGGACTACTGAAACGCATACCTCTAGCCTGTCTTCAACTGAAGCCACAGTATCGACGTGCACGGCTCGACTGACGCCCACAAAAGATCTGTGAGGGGTTGAGCAGCTTCCCTGGCCAGCTCGATATCCAGACTTGTATCCAGTCGTGCGTGCGTGGGATGTGTTTGGACGAGAAGTGACTCATGTGACTAGCCATCAAAGAACTCTTGCAGAACTACATGAACAGGTCGAGCAGGTGTATCATAATGTATCCCTGGACAGTATTTGCTCTCTGTACAATCGACTGGATGTCAGACTCAGTGCCTGCATTGCCGTCGTTGTGCGTGTTTCAGCATGGGTATATACTGAATATCTCAGAACCACTTGTGCTGTTGATCTGTAAATGTAGTCATTTCATGTACTCCACTTGTACTGCAGCAACAAATAGTGTACGAATATTTCTTTCTGGCAGTGTATATGGATGTGGTTAAGAAATATTGTTTGTACACCTTAGAACTTTCTTGGTGTATTTCTACTTACAACGTCAGAAAATATTGACTTTCTGTAAATAAACTGTAATCTCCACACTTTTCTCTAATAATGTGTTAGTACCTCAAAAACTAAATTTGTAATATGAGCAACCTAAAAGAGGGAGAACGTAGTAAATTCATTATTTAAAAAATTATTGTATAATAACTTGTGTGGTTTTGGGCCAGTTAAGCTGTAAGTCTGTTTTTCTCGAAATTTGGAAGAAAAACGAGAGTGGCCTTCTACATCATTTTTACGAGTTTATATCTTGCTGTGTTGGAAATCAGCATTACTACTGCCACTTTTTACGGCCAAGATTTCTTCTTCTCCTTTTTATTTTCTACCTACACAGTCATTTATTACATCATGCTTAACTACAGACAAAATTCTGACATCATAAGTGCGATATGACCCCTACAAATCAAAAATGCTCACATGTATCTCTCGGAATCCACTAGCGAAGTTATCAGAGCCGCTGAGTCTCACACCCCACTTCTGTGGGTATGCGCCAGCTCACTCTCTCCCTCCCCTCTTCCACCCCACACGCCCACTGCCAATACCGACTACTAATGCTGTACCGTCGTTAGTATTCAGCGTTATTGTTTAGTAACTATACCACAGACTTTTTGTGAGCCCTGAATTATAGTTATCTTATTTAAAATTCCATCATATATTCGTATTTCAAAGACATCCTCTACTATCATAGCCTGCCATATCTGAAACAATTTGCATTAACACTTGCACCACGAATTGCAAAACGGCAGATGAGTGAGACTCATAGGTATTTGTAATGCATTCGTAATGCGTATTTAAGAGTTTTTGGTTGCTCATTTTAATACTGTTTTTTGAAAATACACTCATAAGTATCTGTTACTATTAGGCAAGTAAGGTTTTGAATGTTTACAACACATTTTTAGCAAATATCTCGTCTAATTTCGAATTTCCAATGCAATCTAGGTTGTTTTTCACAGCTATAAATTCTTCTTATTAAATAAAGCTCTTACACCAAAACGATTAAAAATACATAGACGCTAATTCATTGTACACTTATACTCCATACATAAATGCTGGCATGTGTACTTTCTGTGTTGGTTTTACTTTTAGTTTACATACGCGAAACATTTCCATAGTGAACTCTCACATGTTATATAGTCTCACTAATTTCGATATCAAGCTTATGCCCTATTTCTTGTTTCTTTAACTCTCATTTTGAAAATCTTTGACAATGAATGTTAATGGTGCGAGCTGCAATAGTGTGGGAAGAATTGTAATTATCTGTGTGTCATGTAGGAAATGGTTTCAGGGGGAGGGGAGAAGGGGGTAGGAGCGATGCAGTAGGGAGGTCACGCGAGAAAAGGGCGAGGAAAGAACCGCTTAGGATTAGGGAAGGAGGTGGGGATTGGGGTAGTGGAAGGGAAATGACAGCTGGAAGAAACGCAGGGAGAAAGTCGACAAGGTCTAAGAGTTTCGTAGCGATACCTGAAGCCGAACAAAATAGAAAAGGAATAATTATTGAAAACAAATCGAATCAGGGGTCTCACCGATGAATCAAACAGACTAATATACTGCAAAGAATCGGTACTTGTGTTAGTTAAGAAATGCTGCATGTGATATTGCAATGAGATGTATAACATGTATTTATGCTGCTCCATTGTATTAAGATGATTAAAATTATTCTGGGTGTAGTGTCGCGTCATTGTATAAAATGCTTTAAAATATAAACTTTTAAACAAGCGTTTTAGCCGTATTACATCAGCCTTCCTCAGGCCAAGACTGTTTTTGCAGGAGGACAGGTTTCCCTATCTATTGGCAACAGTCAAGTCTCAATACATGAAATTTATAGAACTTTATAGGTCCCAGACTATAGCACGACAGTGATGGTGAGAACGAGAGGGTAGGAAGGATTCTGATCGTCGTCTATCTGGCTTGTAAATGATAGGCAACAGTCTGGAAGTCAAAGCTTGGCTTCTAGTGGCCATGTTTTCTTCCCAGTCACTGACAGTTCGCCTTTAGCAGTTTGTTTAGGCTTTTGCCCCCACTCACGGCCTGCCAACAGGGATGGCCGGTAGCTGTGACACCGGAAGTTTTTAACCATCTTGTTAATCTTGCCAGACTGCTTAATAATTTCACGGCTCTTTCGCCAGTACACGGGTTTCCTGGAACAGAACTGTTTGTGACAGACACGGTGGTGTTCCGCTGTCGCCGATTTATTATCCTATGCTAATTGTACGTAGCCTAGGTGTTCTACTATTCGTGTGCCCACAGAATGCCCTGTCTCACCTGTGGAGGCGACTCCTGCAGTTTTACTCAACTACACGATTATTACACCCGTGAGTGAGGGCGCTTCGATCGGCTTAACGTAATTTTTTATAGTGATATATCACGAAGACACTCTGAACTACCTGACAGTATGTGCACAATTGTCTTGAAATCATTCACAGTGCGATACCTTTCCCTCAGCCACCACTGTACTTGTTTAATATAACGCCCCGCGTTTTTTTCGATAACGGCCACGGCAGGCCAAGTGCAGTAACATCGTGGTAGGGCAACATGAAGGTTATTCGTTGCACCATTGGTGGAACCTATCATGTCGTGGATCTTGTGACTACTACGAAAAATCGGCTTTAAACCTCGCCGTCGAAAAATATAGCCTAGCCGTTCACTGACGCTCATCGCAAGGCGTAAGTGCATTAGCGTAAGCTTCTCCTTGTTGCCTTATCTTGTTAAGTTTCAGCTAGCCTTGGCTGTCTTTCTCATAATGTTGTTATCATATCCATTGGCACGAAAGGTGTGATTCAGTTCTCTCAGCTCATTATCATCATCATCTTCTTCACTTCAAGCACTAGGTCTTTTTCTGATTTGCCTGTACGATACCCATCGCTTCCGCAGTCTTTCTTTTCTTCTTCTTCCAAATGGCTTAAATTTTTTTATCTGGCGAGGTAACCTTTCTCCACTCACTCTTTCGAGATGTTCACTCCAGTTTCTCCTATTTTCTTGTATTTTATCGACGTTGTTAAATACGTTCTGTAGTTCCCCAGTTACCGAATTTCGAAATCCGTCGGACTCTGTGCATCCCCTTGAACTTAGAACCTTAGACATATTACTTATATGTGACTCTTTTGACGTGTACTTATAAATCACGGTTCACTTCCTTAAACAAGTATCACTGTCTAATAAATTTTCAATCTTGTTTCATTTTTAGTATTTTTAGACGTCTGTTTATTGTTTTCCATATATTCCCGAACTTTGCTAATTTTTTTCTCTATGTCTCCGTCATATATGTGACGTCACAAGGTAAGTAATTACAAGGTCTGACCTGTTCAATTGGTCTATTGTTCTATTGTTAGTAAAAAATTTTCCCCATAGTGGAGTTTCTTCCTTCAAAAGCCAATGATTTTGTTTTCATTTCTGAAATGGTGAATTAGAACTCGTCACAAATCTCATCTAATAAGTGTAGGCCATTATAATTCCCCACCACCAGCGTGGCATCATCTGCATACAAAACGCAATTCAAGCGGAAATTTCTGTTAGTCTTAACTGCCCAATTAAAAATCTCCTCCCATTTCAGATATGTGTCATCTAAATAAATGTTAAGTTATGTGGTTGAAATGCTGCCGCCTTGTCTAACTCCTTTGTCTACAGCTACAGTCTTTGTCAGAGTGCAATTTATATCTAAAACTGCAGTTATGTCTTTGTACAGAATTTTTAAAACGTTTATTAGGTGTGGATATCCTCTTATCATAATTCTCCATAGTTTCCATCTATCAACATCATCGAATGCCTTAACAAAGTCATGAATGCTGAATGGGTTTCCCAGTTATACTTCCTACGTTTTTCGGTTATTTATTTAATTATAAATACTTTTCAAAGAGTGATATTAAATTTGCTTGTGACCATGCTTCCTGAATAGCTTATTTTCTCCAGTACATATAAAATAAATTTAGTAATCTCATTTTCAACAATATACCTACATATTTTAGCAGTTCCCATTCATTACGATCATACCAATAGCTTTTCTAGTCATTGAGGAATTGCGGACCTCTTTTAATTCATCTATTCATAAATGATCCACCCATCCTGTTTCAATGCATGCTGTTTATTTACTGTGTAGCATGTTTCTTCATACTATATGTTCTTTTATTGTTGTATACATTTTTCTTGTGACATGTTACTTATCTGAGAAACTACTTCCTTTTCTGTTTGATCGAGCATTTACATTGTTTTATAAGCTATCATTTGCATTCTGTGAATATCCTCTTCTATAACACTTCTAAACCTATCCCAAGATTCTTGAAGAACTCATTTTACTGCTCGATTTGCTGCATTCTAATCTTGGTCGTAAATTTCTCAATTATCTCCAGTTGGTTCACTGAAATACTAAAGTGTCCTACTTTATCTTTATAACTATATGTGATTCTGGTGTCAAAATTTTTAACCCTTTCCTCTTTCTTATTCTTTAGTTCTTTTTAAAAAATTTCTTCAGCTGCTTTCTTAATTGCTGTTTCTATTTCTTTCCATTCTCTCTGTGTTTCTTCCGCTTCTTTTGCCTGCTCTGGTTGTTGACTCAGTCTCCTCTGGTAAAGACGTAGTATGCAATGTTTATTTATTAGACATTGTTTTCAGATTTGTCTAATATTTTCTTCTGTCAAAATTTTGTTCTTTCTCCATTTGGTCTGCAACGGCCTTGGAGCAGTGGTTACACCGGTTCTCGTGAGATCACCGAGGTTAAGCGCTGTCGGGCGTGGTCGGCACTTGGATGGGTGACCATCCAGGCAGCCATGCGCTGTTGTCATTTTTCGGGGTGTACTCAGCCTCGTGATGCCAGTTGAGGAGCTACTCGACCGAATTGTAGCGGCTTCGGTCAAGAATACCATCATAACGATCAGGAGAGCGGTGTGCTGACCTCACGCCCCTCCTATCCGCATCCTCCACTGACGATGGCACGGCGGTCGGATGGTCCCGGTAGGCCATTCGTGGCCTGAAGACGGAGTGCTTAAAGTGCTCCATTTGGTCTATTTGATCACCAAGAAATGGTGGGAAGGTGTATCATGTCCCCTGTACTCTTGTGCCAGTTACTTCACCTTCTAAATTTTCATTAATGATTATGTAGCCAATAAAAGATTTAATCCTCTGTTTGACCATACATCTTTATGGATATCATTTTTGTGGGAGAAAGAATTGCTTATCTGTAGTTTATTGAAAGAATCATAATCTCTAAGCAATCTTCTGTTGTTATTTTTGATGTTTGCTCCCACCATTCACATAATCAATTGGATAGGTTCATTCCCTAACGTTGGCTTCAAATTTCCTGTCAATAGTGTTTGATGAAAATTGTTATTCTTCTCTAAAGTTCAGGTAAGTTGTCATAGAAATCAATAGACTCCTCAATTTTCCTTTCACAGGTACGGAAACTGCAATGATAAAGGGGTTTAAATTTTGGTTGGAATGATACTGATCTTTCATTATATTGCTTTTTTATGCTAATTCCATTTTCTTCGATCTTTCCTCATATGTGGTGTTACGTCACCCATTTGATTATATCCTCGACTGTGTTTATGTTCAATGGAGTCCGTTTTCTGATGTGATATTAGTAACTCGAACTTAGCTGCAGTTTTATGAGGCATTTCTATCATTATCTTTGCATTTGTTTTGTCCTTGGAAATTATTGCATATCGTCAGAAAAAGCGAGACATTTCACCTCAAATGCTTCTCTTCCTTGTCCGAGATGTATTCTCTTGTCCTTCTTTATCCCACTCTCTCATGACCTTGTGTAAGACCGGATTGAAGAGAATCAGTGAGGGCCCATTGCCCTGCTGAACACGTTGCTAATTCTGAAGTGTTCAGAAAGTTCTCCTACAAATTTAATTTTTCAAGATGTGTCTGTGAATGTCGGTTCGACTATTTGTATTGGTTTTGTCGATAAATGCTTCTTTAAGCGTTGGGAATACTGTCTGTCTACAGACTCGTATACTTTATTGAAATCAATGAGTGTTACAATTGTGTTAAGGTTCCACATTATTCTGATCCTCAGGATAGTTTTCAAGTTAAAAATACACTCTCATCACAGTCTATTTTTTCTGAACCCTGTTTGGTATTCTCTAATTGCGTGTTCTGCTTGATCTAATATCTTATTCAGTAGACTTCTGGATATTATTTTGTTGGTGACTAGAAGTAGAGACATGCCACAGTAACTGTTGCTGTGTGTCATATCGTCCTTCTTCTGTAGCAAATGGATTATGGCTTGTTTCCAACCGTCAGGTATTGCTTTCTGCTCCCAGAAATTTTTAATAATCTTACAAATGGTTTCAGCTGCCCGCTTCCCTCCCTTTTTCCACATCACAGCTAATACTCTGTCTTCACCTGGTGCTCTGTTGCTTTGCAGCTGGAAAATTTACTGTTCGATTTGTTGCAGTGATGGTGGTTCTGAAGATGGGTTTCCTTTTGAGGCTGTCTGAAAATTAGTCATTGTGTTGGTTCCTCGCAGTTTAGAAGATTTTTGAAGTAATTTAGTATTTTGCCACTAACTCACGGTTGTTTTTGTTGTTGATAATCAGTTTGCCTGTTGAATCTTTGAAGTGTAGTCTCATTGGCGTGTAACCTGTTATTTCTTCTTTGAAAACTTCATGAAAGCCCCTAGTGTTGTTCCGTCTGAAATTTGTATCTATTTCCTCTAACCGTATTTTGTCATATTTATGTTTCTCTCTTTGAATAACTTTAGGTGTCTATTTTTGATCTCAGTGAATGTGTTCCAGTTTCTTTCCTTTTTGAAAGAGTTCCATTTCTTCTCAAGACGTTAGTCTATGCCCTATTGCTTCGTCATATATCTTATTCTACCACCTATGTTTCCTTCTTCTTCATGGTAGTTGTAGTTCTTTTGCCGTTTCTATCACTGCTTCTCTGACTTCATCCCAGTTCCTCATCTTCCTTGTGCGAAAACTTTTAACGAATTTGTTCCTTGAATTTGTGCCTAGTCCTCTTTTCACCCATATGTTCATGATTTCTCTATGGTTCTGCTTGGTGATTGCTACATGATTCAGTTGATATGAATCTAACTGTGTATTGGGAGAAGACCAGGTCTTCTTTTCCCTTGGTAATTTTCTGAAAAAGGTTGACATTAGTTGTAAGTTAAATTATCTGCAGAAGTTGATGAACCATTTCCCATTCTTATTGGTGCGATTGCGTGTGGAGAAATTTCCTGCTATTGCCTTGTATTTTTCTTATCTGCCGATCTGTATGTTAAAGTCTCCTAAGAGTAGTTTTATGTGGCGTTCTGGTATTTTTGAAATCTCATTTTCTAATGTTTTCCAAAATTGTTCCACGTTTTCTGGATTTCTTTTCTGTTATTTTTGGTAGGTGCATATGCAATTATGATGTATATCCCTTGTTTGCTGGTCTACACGAGAGAAGTGATATTCGCTCAGATGGAGAAGCAATATTCATTATAGAATCTGTGAGAATCTATGTGACCATGGAAGCTGTTCCAAACATAGTGACTTTCTATTTACTCTTTACGTCCGGTTTTCCTTTGTAGATCCCATAGATCTCTGATCCAAATGCGTTCTTGACACCGTATCTCCCGTTAGTGTTAGTCTGAGTAGGTTGCGTCTGTTTAACACATCCATCAGTTGTTTAAGATTCCCAGTCTTCAGCAAAGTGTTAATGTTCAATGTGCCTAGCAGATGGTTCTCCTTAGGTCGTATACAGTGGCCTGCTTGCCTCATTGTTACCAGCGATGGGGGCTTGTTTATCTCCTAGAATACTTTTCCGTTCAGTGTTTGTTTACCATCATGTCTTGTTTGTAAATTGGGAAGCGGTGTTAGCTCCTTCGTCGGATGTTACATCTGCAATCAAATCACCAGATGGGTCTTAACAGGACGCCCAATATGGGTGGGCCATCCCCTCCGCCTTTAGTACCACTGACGTATCACTGCCAGAAGAAAATGACTCGTCCGTCTTCTTTGCTGTTGAGATTAATATCTTTATTCTCCTCAGAAACCGATGATCATCAATCATCTCAAGTCACATGTTACTGAGTAATCTACTTCCTCTCTCCTCTTACCAAGCGACTAGCTGTCAGAAATCGTGTGTCACATATTGCTCGTCTAGATCATTGAGATTGCTGTCATACATAAAGCACAGCAGAGGAAAGACGCAATCAATATCTTCACTGCGCGATAACAACGGCAAGTCACTGATGCCAGTGCCACAAAACCAGAGTTATAAAGCACGGTTTTCCGAAACTCCTTCATCAAAGAAGACGAAGTAAAATTTTTTGAATTCCAATCAAGAACAACTGCCAAGATGAGGAACATAGAAGTAGATATCCTCGGTGTAGCAAAGCAGCTTAAATCACTTAATAACGTCAGGGCATCCGGCCCAGATTGTATACCAATTAGTTTCCTTTCAGAGTACGCTGATACAATACCTCTATATGAGCAGCACTGAGTAATCAAAACAATTGTAGCAATACAAGTCTATACGGGAAAAAATTTATAATATTTGCCGAGCAAACTAAAACTAATAATTAAACCAGTGAGATATTAATGGGAAAAAATTTGTTGCCAACATACCTGGACAAACTATACTGGTGAAAAATAATAATGAATATTTTTGCAGAAATATGCTTCATTGGGAAAATTTTTGTCTTACATTGTCTCACAAACAGAGGTCAGCACCCAGAAAATTAGGAGGAAATTAAATGAAACCTCGAGTGTTGGGAGGGTATGTGAAACTATTGCAGTGATTACACAAACTTGCCAAATTTACAAAGAACCTCGCCGTATGACATTAATTAATGGCTTCACCTCATAATTGGACACATGCACTGATTCAGTTGGGATGATGCCATAAAGCCGTTGCATCATCTCCTGAAGTAAGTGGGGGCACAAATGTTGAAACTAGTCCTTGAAATACTGAATACTGGCTTTGGAATGGAGTTGATATTAGTGTTGGTCTCACACATGTAGATCAGGTCTGGCGATCATTCCGAACGTGACAGTACATCAGCATCACACAAACATCAAATAGAGTCAAGTCCATAATGTGATCAAGCATTGTCTTACTGAAAAAGGCACCACAGTACTGTCATGTGAGAGGTAACACATGAGAATGCAGGGCGTCCGTCACTTACAGAGTTATCCATCACTACTACCTATGTGAAATGGCTTCTCACACCATGACACCAGTGGCGTTCCAAAAAATTGGTAGAAAGAGATTTCTCACCAGGTCGCCACAACATTTGTCGATTTTGGTCAGCCGCGATAGAACAGAACACCAATTCATTGCAGAGCCCAATGCAACGCCATTCACCCGTGGTCCATGCCTCCCAGTCACAGCACCACTCCAGATGCAGCCACAAGTGCTGTGAGGTCAATTGCAGCCTACGAATGAAATGGCGATTCCCTCATGTGGCTGTTTCAAATCTCTGATGAAGAGTTCGAAAGACACTGAGTGTTGATTCCATTATTTGATCTCAGATGGCAGTCAAAATGCGTAAGGTTGCGATGTAATAGGTACACAATACGGTAAACCCCCATTGTGGTGGTCAAATGTGGTAAACAGGAACTTTTATGATGACTACACATGCCCTCAACTTCCCACGCAATAATCATCTTGTGGTGCAGTTCTTCTTGTTGTTTCCGTGCTTGCTACGAAAATGGGATGAGAAGTTCCGCCTTGTGCAAGACACCTTCTTTGTTTTGTTTCACCCATACATGTTTCAGCACTTTTGTCCTACCATCAGTTGGTGCAATTTTTATTTTTAACTGTAAAATAGTTGTGAGGTATCAACGTTTATGTTGTTTACATTATGTAAAAGTTCCATTTATAGCTTAATTGGCGAAAAGTGGATGTAAGGATTAGATAACACACCATACATGATGTTAGTCCATTTATTTTGGTAGTTATTCAGCTACGCAATATACAGCTTGTCATCTGCAAACAGCAAAACGTAGTTCATTTTTCCGTTTGTTATGCATTTACGAACGGAAATGAGTCTGTACCACGTTTTTTGTGGGTAACTTACAGTTTTGAAATTGTGGTGGGTTCTCTGTGTTGTTGGGGAAGTAAATAGGCTTACTTCATAGCCTATGGTCGCTTGGTACTGCACTTTTTTCGATATCTCAAAACACGCAATCCACCATCAGACCACTGTCACGTCCAAATGCCTCACAAATCTGCATATTACAGGACTTAACCAGCCAACCAAATGGAGATCCATAATGAGGCACTTTTCATTCTTTGTCATATGTTGATAACACTGTCTCACATGAGCGTACGGCATCTCTCTGTATTTTGCAAAGATCATTCAACATTCTACACTTTTCACACTCCTTATGTAAACTACTTGGCATGGTAACTTAACTAAACACAAATAACATTAAAGCACTGTGGTGGCCAGGAAGTTAGCAGGCTCAGTGTATATATTCATTATTCTGAGATTTATTCCACCTGGATACCATGATCACTGCTGTGATATGACCGAAAATAATTATGATTGTTGTTGCTGTGTACCGGTGCTATTGGTTAGTCCTTGAGAGCAGTGGTACCAAACAAATTACATTAATTAGGGCGTACAGCGTGCTAACGGCAACCTACCGTTTGTTAAGTGTCGCGAGCACCACAGACCACGATCTTCATATTTCACAAAGATATCATGCCCTCAAATCGTCCCGCTCTTCCGCTCTCAACGTACTCACTGTACTCTCTTGTGGGACGAAACAAATAAATAAAGTAATATAGCAAATGAGAGGGATCGTTGTACATAAGAAAACAGATCTACCATGATAAGTGAAATGTAGCTGAGAGGAACACTGTCCTCTAAGAAAGGACATGTTACATCTGCAAGGAAGTGCTACTGCAGTAGTACTTGACACCTATTGTTGAATCCGAGAGCACACGAATGACAGAGTAGCAGTCTAATATCTATCCTTCCGTTTTATATGATGACACATCCACCATCTCAGTTCATATTATTCTTCGCTATGAATCAGACCCTACTGCTTACATAATAAGTTTTGTATGTTAGCCACTTATAGAACAATAGTTCTATACTGTAAGTAAATTGAACTTGGATACCAATTTCACTCAGAATAATCGTAAATTGTTCATTTCGCACGGCCACGCGGGTCTTCTAAGAATAAAATTACAGTTGTACTTGCTCGCCTACATATTGAAATACGAAACAATGAATTGTGATTCTCTTAAACGCACTCAATCAGCCGACCATCTTACGTGCTGTACTTTAGAAGACATATCGGAAATTCACACCAGCTTCGAGCCATGTGTAAAATCACTTACCCAGGACGATGAGACAGCATCCTGAATGCGATACGTGATCATATCGTTGTTCCAAAGTTTGTCAAAGTTTAATGAACCTTTGCACCACGCAATGGAAGTCACTTCCTCGTGTAATAATTTACTAGTGTGTACTAGTAGCCTAATGACCTGACCCTAATCGAATGCTATTCCAGATACTCAGAGCAGAGTCTGGATAGCTTCTGTACGTTGTAAGTACTTAATGACCGCATGAGTTGAACATTTTAGCCTAGTGGTCGGAAACTGGTCTGGCCTCTGTGACGGTCCAAAACCGACGCTCTGGACCGATCGCGCCAACCCTTAAGGTGGCACCCCTTCCACCGAACCTATACCTCCGCGCCGACGAGTAATCAGGTAGTTACTCCGAATCTAAAAGAAAGAATATGAAATCTAAGAGATGAAAAACTTTCCCTCGCACTAATAAATTCGGCCTCGTCAACCAGTTCGCCTGCCCGCTCTATATGACTCAGAGCCTTCTACACATATCGTTCCGACGAATGCCTGTCGAAGGCCACTGTAATAATCTCATTAAATTTGTTTGAACAATAAGTCAAATAAAACAATACATGTCGCCTTACGAACGGCGTGGATTGTTTCAGTACAATTATGGCTGAAGCCCTTATGCTTTTATAGTATATATTCCTGAAGTTTTTAAATGAAACTGAAAATTAAAAACAGAATGAGTTCATCTACACAGTACTACATAATATGGTTACTATGTTAGAGGCCGTTCTACCTGTCATTGAAACTTGCACCGGTGATACGTACAAGTACGAAGTTATGGTGACATCTGAGCACATCTTGTGGGTACTTCACGTTTCTTGTCAGGCAATCTATTTGTGTACAGAAAATTGAAACAGATTTTTAAAATCACAAATTATTTCAAGTTTGCGTTCATTTAGATGCGTAATGAGCAAGAATTATTCATAATGGTAATGAAAGATGTCATACAAGAGCAGTTTGGTTAAATACTAGTTACTTTTAACAATGTGAAAAAATTAAAAATTATGTTCAAGTTATGAAGGCAAATTCTCTTTTCCAATAACCCCTCATTGCTGATCAACTTGTAACAGCATTCATCTCATTGTTCAACGAAATTTCCGAATTAGCTTTTACAATCAGAAAGCTTATTCGGACGAGTTAGGTTTTCACAGTTGCTACGAGGCTCTTCAACAGTGACTGGTCCAGTACGAAGAACCCAGCTGCGCTGTCGCGGATTGTACAATGCGTCAGCTGTTCCGATAAAAGATGCAGCTCTTGGTGTGAAGTGCTGCTAACAGGTTGAAGTAGCATTTCAGGTTTGTTGATCAGCCACTGCATGCGGGTGGCTTAATGAATAACAATCTGGTAGCTATAGGCTATGCTGAACAATCGACAAACCAGCATCATAATCCGTCGTAACAATATAATATATTCATTTAATAACGTGGGTAAAGTGCCACCAAAATGTAACAGAAAAACAATGGTTGCATAGAACAGTGTGACAATACCCAAAAAAGAACCAGTCACTTCTAAGAGATCGTTTGGATTATGAGCACTGTTGACAGTTTTTACGAGATCACACAAAAGGTAATAGATTTTACTAAACTCCTTTACCGAAACACAGCTGTTAGTCAGCACATACATTCGATCACAGATTGGAATACTGTATGCAAGTTGGTTTAAAGATGATTGAACATTAGAGAACGCTGAGGTTAAAGGTAGACGATATTCTCTCATAAATTGATTATCATCACTCTGGATATTGTGTTGATAACGAGTGTTACAAGATTTCTGAGATCTTGGCGTCAAGTTCGTTCTCTGACACAAATCTTAAAACTGTCAGCATGTTCTTATCCATCTGAGAAAACTTTCTTCCCACAGCGATGTTAAGAATGATAAACTGCAGAAGTACCAAATTTCTTAAGAAATGTATGATATATGTAGGTGTCGCTGAAAGAAATTGTACTGTAACACCGCTATTAGAAAAAGTCTTACCATACAAAAATGCTGAATATACGATTACTGCATGTGTTATCCTTAGCAGAAAAGTATTCAGACGCAAGAACTCAGCCTTTCAATACAAAAATTTACAAATTGAAACAATATTTCCGAAAAAGGAAGTACCTTCATTTTGTTTCGATGTAAAATTCAATATAGTACAGTCAATAGAGGAACTTGCTATGAAAAAGTAACAGAATATGGAACTAATCCTCAAAACGTTTCCCACATTGTTGTTGGGATGACCGACTCTCCATACTACAACAAAAGATACAGAAAGAAGAAGCAGTAAAGCAACAGATATACTGTACAATCTAACCATGACGTGCAGAACGATTCACTCCTTTTCGCTGTCTAATGTGACACTGCCCAACTGATTGCAAAGGAAAAGGGTAACACGGAATTGTGTGAAATGATTACTTAACGTATATATCTGCTCGAAAACTAAGTACGCCCAATCACGAATCCTTAGAATGTGATGTGGCGCATAGGCGAGCAGAAATCAGCACACAGCGTACTTTGTGTAAGGAGAGTGTATCGATTTTTCTGTGGTCCTTCCGTGCCCGGCAGGAAGGCGTCAATTGGTCTTTTGTTCACCGGAAGATAAAGTTTTGAAAAGCCTTCGAGGCAATTCATTATGGTGATCTGCTGTTATACGAGAATAATGCTCTCGGCCTTACTAGCGAAACTTTTTGTCGCACCATTCTAGTGCCGTATGCTCAAGGCAGAACTGATGAGAGACTACTGTCTGATAGTAACAAGCTGCAGGACCTTTCTCCCTGATGGTAACCATAACGCCATAACGACATGTCAACAGCTTTTAGGGGCCATCCTCAACCACTGCCCGCTCAGCTACCTCAGACAGCCTGAGGTGTGTATTTGTCACTGAACCGCTTCTTGATGTGATGTGTATGACTGCGGTCAGAGTACTTGGGTTACACAGTAACTTTCATGTTTCTCAAACTGGCCCGCCTTCACTTGTATTATATTTAGAAGCCAGCAAATCACGTGGTAGACGGCTTTTCGAAGATTATCTTCTTTTCTTTGGAATATTATTTCATCATCCACGTCTAATAGCATATTAAAACGTTTCTCTCAGTTGATTTTTATGCCATAATGTAATGTGTGTGAAATCTTATGCGACTTAACTGCTAAGGTCATCAGTCCCTAAGCTTACACACTACTTAACCTAAATTATCCTAAGGACAAACACACACACCCATGCCCGAGGGAGGACTCGAACCTCCGGCGGGACCAGCCACACATTTATGCCATAGATCATACTTTGTTTCCATGCTCTGTCTAGATCATCAACGTAGATACTGAAAGGAATTGGGGACATACCATATTACTGTATAATTCCCTGTGTTGCTGTTAACCAATTTAGACAAGTTATCGTTATCTTCGATTAAAATTTTGGTCTCTTTGTAAAGAGTTTTAACAGAGTTAATTAGCTGCGTTGCGAAGCATCTTTTTTCCATGATCTGCTCCAGTTGCCGTCTATTGGCTTTATCAAAAGGTTTTACATGATCCACAAATGTTATGTGTATTTCTAAGTTGAGTTCTTTTCTTTTCTTTAAAGTAGCAAGGACCTTCTTAGGGTCGCTTCTGTTGCCGTTCTTACAAATGGAGAAAATGTTGGCCATATTCTACTGCTCAGGTATCTCAGCCAACATAGGTTAATGAGATGTAGCACGCGTTTCATCAGTGAAAGAAAGACCTCCGTATTTAAGCGATCCTGTATCTATTCCGTCTGTACTCGTTGCTTTCCCGTTCTTAAATTTTTCCACTGTTAAATCTAACTCATTCGTTTTGATGAGGTCTATGTTTCTATTGGCTGGACGTTTTAAACAGTATTCTTTGTCGCTGAGTCATCAATCCAGAGATTTTTGTAATGCTGTTCTCAGCATTCTAAACTTATTACATTTATTTGGGCTGTATGTTTCTCTTTACGGTACACGTGTCTCATTAATGTGTATTCTGTTGACTGTCTTCCATGAACGTCACTTTCAATTTCGTTAATGAAACTCTCTTATGATTCCTGTTGCTTTTTCCTTGTTATATTTATAGCTATATTTCTTTTTCTACGATGTATCAGAGATGTTCTTGAGAGTATGATTGTATGTATGTAACACATGATCGCTATTCTTTCACTGCTTGCTGTATTTTTTCGTCTAAGTTTTTCTACCATTTCCTTCTTGAGTACGTAGGTTTTACGGCAAGAATCACGTCAGCTATTTTTAATCGTTTGCCATTCTTCTTAAACTGAATCTCTTGAGCTTACTGTCGTCAATTTAACAGCTAGTCTTGTCTGGTAGAGGTATCTAATACTTTCCATTTGCAGAAGATTAATCTCGTATATTTCTACGCTATTAGGGGAGATTTTTGTCTTGTTTCCCTCCATCTAGCCAAAATTTGAATTTTTCAGCATGCCAGGAAGTTATCTGAGCCAGTATTAAATCCTCTAAAAATTTGTTTGTTGTGAGGTTATCCTGATGTTACCAGTTCCATAATCAATATGGGATCCAGTTCCCTTGCGCTCCTTATACGTTTGTTAATAGTAGAATGAGGAGAAGTTTCCGAGCTTTTGACCATTTCCTTTCATGTGGCTTTCTCCGTATATTCCTACAACTTCTTGGAATGTTGTTTTGACAACTCTAGCGCACCGGTCTCCGGCTATTAAAAGATGGTCAATTTTATTGTGCTGAGTGAAGAATTGTTGTAACTGTTCATAGAAGATATTTGTTTACGCATCCCTACCATCATATGTAACATAAACGCCTTCAGTACACAGTTATTATCTTCTCATTAATATACGTGTAATAATATGTTTTATTCTTCCATTGCCGATCAGTTATTACAGCTACCCGTACAGTTGTACTTTTTTTCTCAGCTCCGCTGTATGATATTGTGTGATGTTGGCCCGTTTCTTTGACGGTAGTGGGAAGATTTCTATTTTTCTTCAAAACGTAGTTCACGTCTTACGCTCCTATTTATTTTTTAGAATTCAATAGTGAACAATTTGTAAATACGTGCCTCGAATGCAACAATAATCACGTAATTGAAAGCCTAAAGGAGTGTGCGCAGCCGCACTTGTCGTTTTGCATGGCGAACGTTCGTGGCAAGATGTTGGTGATTTGGTATTGGCCACCAAGGAGCTGCGTGTTCATTGGGTTATTGAATTTTTGGTAGTCGCAACTTGAACACTTGGAAGAGGTTCTTGAGAGTGAGTTCTGGAGTCTGAATTCTACCGTCACTTGCAGATTTTGTGTAGCATTCAGTTTCTCTGCGACTATGTGAACTCTGTCGTTGTTTAAGCACTTCAAGGCAGCTGTGTAATATTTCTCTGCATCTGTTAATGATAAAAATGTGACAAACTTTTTAGTGGTTTGCCGCGTTAGTAGTAGTAATTAATGAAATTTAGTTTTCGCTGTGACCGTAATGTTTGTGAGATCTATTTAGTTTATGATTTCCGAGAGTTAATGCGCGGCTGCATGATGAAAAAAATGTTCAAATGTCCGTGAATTCCTAAGAGACTAAACTGCTGTGGTCATCGGTCCCTAGACTTACACACTACTTAAACTAACTTATGTTAAGAACAACACACATACCCATACCCCAGCGAGTACTCGAACCTCCGGCAGGAGGTGCCGCACAATCCGTGACATGACGCCCTAAATAGCGCGGCCACTCCGCGTGGCGCAGCTGCATGAACAGTAAATCGCTCATGCTACAGTGTTCAGTGCTCAGCACGGATTACGTAACTACATTTTTCACTGCGTAGTTATCTATTTTTGAACCGAATTATGATTTATTTGTGTAAGGTCACCATTCGCATACTTAAGTACATGAATCTTGAATAAACATTTTGCTTGAACTTTAAACTAATTTGTTAATCTACATTGATAACGTAGAGGATATTCTTTAACCATTTGTTCCACATCTCAGTTGTTTGATTTATTATATACTACATTTTTGCTACACTGAAGAGCCAAAGAAACTGGTAGACCTGCCTCGCGAGTACGCAGAAGTGCCGCAACACGACGTGACATGGACTCGACTAATGTCTGAAGTAGTGGTGGGGGGAATTGACACCAAGGTTCCTGCAGGGTTGTCTATAAATCTGTTAGAGTACGAGGGGGTGGAGGTCCCTTCTGAACAGCACGTTGCATCGCATCCCGCACTCTTGTCTAGGGAGTTTGGTGACCAGCGGAAGAAGAGTGGTCCTCGAGCAACTTTGTAGCAATTCTGGGCGTGTGGGGTGTCGCATTGTCCGGCTGGAATTGCCCAGTCCGTCGGAATGTACAATGGACATGAATGGATGCACGTGACCAGACAGGATGCTTAAGTACGTGTCACCTGTCAGAGTCATATCTATACATATCAGGGGTCTCTATCACTGCTCACGCTCCATACCATTAGAGAGCCTCCACCAGCTTGAACAGTCCCCTCTGACATGCAGCGTCCGTGGTGTCATAGGTTGTCTCCGTACCCGTACACGTCCATCCGCTTGACACAATTTGAAACAAGACTTGTCCGAGTAGGCTGCGTGTTTCCCGTCATCAACAGCCCCATGGCGGTGTTAACGGGCCCATGCGAGGCGTAAGATTTTGTGTCCTCAAGGAGACACGAGTGGGCCTTCAGCTCTGAAAGACCATATCGATGATGTTCGCAGGCATCTGATGATGGATCACCACTGAAATCTGCTGTAATTTGCGCTAGGGTTCAGTCACGTTGAACGACTCTCTTCAGTTGTCGTTGGTCCAATTGTTGCAGGATCTTTTTCGGCCACAGCGATGTTGAAGATGTCATGTTCTACCGCATTCGTGTCACTCACGGTACACTCGTGAAATGGTCGTACCGGAAAATCTCCAGTTCATCGCTACCGCGGGCACGATGCGTACCACAGCCTGTGCGCCGACTATAATATACGTTTAAAATCACTTAAATCTTAATAACAGGCCATTGTAGCGGTAGTAACCAATCTATCAACTGTGCCAGACACTAGTTCTCTTTTATAGGCGTTGCCGACCGCAGCGCCATAATCTGCCTGTTTAAATATCTCGTACTTGGATACGCATGCTTATACCAGTTTCTTTGGCGCTTCAGTTTAAAATGGCTTTCTGCATTCAAAAAAGGTTTGACGAATATCTACACGTTTTTATATTTGCAGTTAAAAGCAATGGTGCACAAACATTCCCCTCTGACTTCAGCGAGCGATTCGTATTTGGTATTTGCCATTCTCGATAGGCATAATGATGTACATCGAAAGGAGTGACCTTCTCCAAGTCAACCCCTGTGGATTCCAAAATAGCGATCACGTGAAATCCAACTCACACTTTTTTAGCACGAAATTCTGAAACCCATGAACCAAGACGGTCAGGTATAAACACATTTTCTAGATTTTCGAAAAGCATGTGGCCCACTATCATAATAGCGCTTACTATGGAAAATACCGTCATATGGTCTGTCTAGAGAGATCTGTGAGTGAACTGGAGATTTATTGGTGGGGAGAAAAGTCATGTTACCTTGGATGGGGAATCATCGTCAGATGCGGAAGTAATTTTGGGACTACCCCAGGGAAGCGTGTTGGTACTCTTTGCTGTACATGTCATATATTAATCACCACTGGGAAATATTAAAAGTAAAGTCCAACTTTTATTTGATTATGCATTTCTTCAATGAAGTGCTTTCAGTCAGAGCTTGATAGCGTTTGGAAGTGGTACAAAGACTGGCAGTGCACTCTCAATATCCGGATATGTAGTATTATACACTTCACAAATCGAAAACCTTGTATTCTATGATTATAATGTCAATGTGTCTTAGAAGGAAAGATGCAGAACAGGATAGGAAACATATTGAGCACTATGCAATGTGACTAGATTCGATGTTCAGAACCTACAGAAGTATTACTCTCACAAAAGAATTTAAAAAATCGTAGTATTTTAATGAAATTGTTTCGAATTCCTTGCAGATGACAAGCTGTCAAATTACGGAGAGGTGCATAAAATGCCGATCTGTACATATCCACTTTGATAATCAGCATAGTTTCAGGTTAGTAATCAAAACAAAATACAAAGATGCACATGTTGTAGTTTTTATATAATATATTTACAGCAACAAATCGACACTCACAGAAGATGGCACGTAAGACTCGATACATGTTAAGACAAATAGAATAAGAAATACATTGTGTCTTGCACCTGTAAGACAATTATCTAATAGCTTTTTCGAATGCATATTATTATGCAGCCTACAAAATTATTTAACCTCTTCAGTGACGGATTTTTTAATAATTTCAATTTTGAAAATTATTTTTTAACACTACATTTAAGATGTAAGGAAGTCATTACAAATATATTTTTTCAACAAATGCTTCAATTTACAATACAACAAAGATATAGGAAGCGGTCACATTTGAGTACATGGTGCATAGCACGTTGCATGAGAGCAAACGTGGTGAAAACATAAAGAAATCAAAAAATGAGACAAATGATGGCAAAATTTACGTAACAAGAAATTGTTCACATCATGTATTGTGGAAGAAGTCCATACATTCTGGGCAAACAGGAACCTTGCATTTTTTGCAAATGTATCTTGTTCTTTTTTTGTAGTTTTTATCTCTAAACCTAGGAGGATTCTTACATTCCCTTTTTTCAGGGTAATGGGCTATTCCATTAAGTCTTATACCTAAAGAACATCCAGTGCGTTGCCTTTTCTTGAAGTGAGCATGGCTAGGGGTGTTTTTAATGGTCTGCCACGCTTTCTTTGCCGGCTTCCAAGTTCCATAACTGTTGTAGCAACTGATACCGTGAATTCCACAAAAGAAATATTTATTTCAGTGTCTCTTTTGTAAAGAATCCGTGCATTTACTAGTACAACATTATAAAAGAGGAAAAATATTCTCAAATAAAACTTCTTTCTCTTCACTGCGTGAGGGTAGTGTGCAACCATCCGGTCAGTTATGTCTACTCCGCCCATGAATTTGTTGTAGCATGGTAAAGCATATGGTCTCTCTATACCTAAGCGAGCATGGTTCTTCACGTTCCATCTTTTGACAGTATCTGTTGGTGTCCCTCCAGTAAAGGTAGATACCATGTGAACAATGTTTCTATCCACTCATCGCTCAACTGTAATAATACCATTGTAAGTAACAATAGACATCCAACCTCGACCTGATTTCATTAGAGCTTTGCTGTTGGTCAATTCACTCTCTGAACCCTTCAGTACGTTCGACGTTATGGTTCAACATACATGGATTTTCTTTTGCTTCACATACAAAAGCAATGGGATTGTTATGAATACATTGTTAAGAATGATCATGTGATTCTTTCCTTCTAGCCCCTTGCACAATCTTACGATAGTGTTGCCAATAGGACGAAAGTTAGAATCCAATGTGTTATCCAGTTCCTGCTTTTTCCCTTGGTACATCTCAAAAAATGTCACATATCCATCTGTACTTTTTGGGTGTAGACTTTATTACTGTTCTGCCCTGCTTCTACCCTCGAAGGGGATAATCATGTCATCTATAGATTTATATTCAGTAGGATTACTGTCCGTGAAAATGTCTCTTTCAGTATGTCCAAAGTGGGTTTCACCTTCACAAACATGTCAGTGTTCTTTTCAGGGACATCGTCGTTGTCCACAAAATGTAAATACGTTTTTATTTTCTCAAAACTCTTTAGTGACATAATGTCAGCAATAAGATCCATTTCAAAGCTGGGTTACTTGACCAGTACATACGATAGTTTGGGTACTTTATACGTGTCATAATCAAATTAATCGCTAAGAAGCAAAGAATTTCACTTACTGAGACAGAGAAATTGCATTCACCATTTGAAAAAGCATACCGTGTTGTCTCTCTGTCACGTTCAGTGCTTCAGGAGTGAGCATGTTGCAATAGTAAAAATATGGTGTCTTTTCTAGTGAAGGATCACTATTATTTTTGTAAACGCCACAGAATGCAGGAATGTTACCAAGGAAGTCACTGTCGTTGTTTGGATACCGTATAATACGGGAAGATATTGGAGAATTCGAAACTGTGGAACTTTTACTTGTAGTTGCACTATTGGTCTCCATTGTCATTGACTGAATTGCGCTATCAACGGCTAAATCACGACTAGAAACAATATCAACACTATCATCATCAGAATCGTCATGAAGAATATCACTGTCTTCATCACTTGTAATTACGTCCAAATCAGAACAATTGGCATTACCTACAGAATCTAAAATGAGTAAAATTTCCTCTGGGTTCAATGTTTTCCTTCGATTCATTTTTAATAATGCTGGAAGAAGCACTGTAAAATAAATGAAAGTAACAAAATGACAAAGACGGTATTTTATATTTGAGACACTGGTGGATACGTTGTATTTCGGGTTATGTTACCTATTGCACTGTCTCCACAAATGTGTACGTTTGTAAACAGTCGATTTATACAAAATAGTTCCCAGATATCACTTTCAACAGTAACATTGCAATAATAAATGTTCAAAGCAAACAATAAAAAATTGTAGACGAAAAATTCTCCTGCACAAAAGTGTACATTATGATTTCAAATGCACGTACTGAACAACAGGCAGCCTCTGACTATCCACACAATGGCCACAAACGTAACCACTGTCCATTACAGGACCTCATTGTCTTCAATTTACTCAGCATAAGGTTAATGGTCACGTATGTGCCAATATCCCTAAAGAGGTTAAAAAGCATTGAAAGTGGCTCTAAACGAACATGTAGTTCACTGCAGGATGTGGTTTGGTGGCGGAACTGAAAGACATCGGAGGTAGACGGGACACAAAAGGTCTCTTTGCGGGTTATGTGTTAACCACTTAAACCTAACTAATCCAAGGACATCACACACATCCATGCCCGAGGCAGCATTCGAACCTGCGACCGTAGCAGCAGCGCGGTTCCAAACTGAAGCGCCTAGAACCACTCGGTCACAACGGCTGGCAGGGAAAGAAGAGGCCAACTACGCAAAGCCATGCCTGCCTGGGTAAGCCTTATACTAGCGAGGTGTGGCCAGTTCCCCAGATGTTTACCGCTAGCGACTGTACCACATCAACAGCCATCCATCTCCTCAGTGGGCAGAACTCCTTGAGATTGAAGCTTTCTGTAATAGAGATACAGGCGGTCAATCGATGAGCCCCTCCCTCTGTGTCACACATCGCTCCACGGCCGAGCGCAAGGTGGCCGCTGAAGCACACACGGAGACATGGGACTGGCTGCGCTCACCTGTCACAGCTTAGGAAAAAATGGGCTAACCAAGCAAGAACCCAAACATTGAAGCGTGAGCACGATAAAGTGATCTCCTTGTTGCGCGACCCAGGAAGCATTCTCATTTGATAAATACTATAGCGCAGCGAGGATTATTTCCTCTATCCTCAACTCCTCCGCACACACCACATTATTTTCTAATCCCTCTTGTACCCGTACTTTTCTAAAATGACTTACTGTTTCAATACTGTAAGTGTTTCAACGTTGTTCTTATTATGTGGGAGCTCATTTTTGTAAAAAAGTGTAGGCAACTCTCAGGAACTATTGTAGAGATTTCCATACAGGTTTCACTAATAGATACACTGAATTATGAGGAAGGTTTGTGTGTATAATTTATTATTGCTCCACCTGACAGGTCGTTCTGCCGTAGCACAACACGTGCGAAGCCTGAAAGGGTCGCTAGCATTATTATGTTTAAGGAGTCCCATCTGATTAAGTAACATTGGTAGGGCCTCAAGTATCTGAAGGTCATAATGTACTGCGAAAGTCGTTACATTGTTCTAGCAACGATATTACTTACAAACAAAACAACAAACACCATCTGGACAGGCCTCTAAGGCCCAACAATATGTACCGGCCGCCACATCATTCTCAGCCCTTAGAAGTCACGGGATGCAGATGTGAAGGGGCATGTGGTCAGCACACCACTCTCCTGGCCGTTTACAGTTTTCGTTTCCTGTGCTGCTACTTCTTAAGCAGGTAGCTCCTCAATTGGCCACACAGGAGCTGAGTGCACCCTGTTTGCCACAGCAGACCTGGTCGGTGACTCATCCAAGGGCAAGCCAAGCCCGACAGAGCTTAACTTTTGAATGACCTTTCTTATTCTTAATAACTGGTTAGGACATGGTTCAAGCAAGCATCATATGGTGATAGGTTGAAGGTTGATGGTTATGATTACATAATATGGTAAGAGAGCATGTTCAGCTGTCTATAGTCTATCAAGTGTATTTTGCATAGATTCGGACATGATGAATATTAATGTATTTTCTTATCAGCATATGTTTATCACTGATTCGGAAAGGGCCCTTACACAGAATGGCTGCATCCAAAATGGTTTTTAAAAATTCCATGCGTTCTCTGGATCATGATGGTAGCACAGTTTTTGTGTTACTTACCCATAGGGAGTGTGGTGGCACGCCACTGTGCCTTATAGGGACTTCATCATAAAACTGTGAAGTTTGTTAAATAGGCTTCCAGGTTAGAGAGAGGCAGGAACAAAAAATATTTTTGGGTTAATCCTCTATGGGCCAAGCGTGTTTCTCATTGATGACAATCAGTTAGATCAAAATGCTAACAGATGTTATCCAGCTTCAAAAACTTGGTGCGTATTTCATGTGCAACATGCAATGTGGTGGTGACTTATTGAATCAACAAAATGGTATACCATAAGGAAAACAAATTAAACTCTTCCAGAATTTCCAATAAATTATGTTTTCTCAAACAATAAATGAAGGTGAGGCTAATTATAAAGTAGCTAAAGCACGTATTAGTGACAAATAACATTTTTTAAATACTTAGAAGAGTATTGGGCAAGGCAGGAGAAATTGGCAATTTCGTTTTATGTGGGTATGTTGATAAATAGGCACTTCACTAGTAATATTAGTGACTCATTTATGAAGGTTTTGAAAGACAAAATTTTTGAGAGAGTTTGAGCGTTCAATGTGGTGCAGATGATTGATTTTATTCTCACCAAAGTGAATTTGTATTTTCAGAGAACGCTCCTTGATGCTGCAAGCAGAGCAAATCACAGATCATTCTGTAAACCCATTAAGAACCCTTCACCAGAAATACTGTCACAAATAAACAAGGTTAACGGAGAAATTCTCTTGGTTACCAGTGAAGAGAGAAGGAACCATTATTATATAATAAACATGGCTGTACTTATTTGTACTTGTTTTCTGGACAATACTGGGAAGATCTGCAAACATATATACACTGGGCTGGTACCTTTCACCTGTTAGAGAAAGATATGGAAGCAGTCAATACTAACTGTTGACATAAAATTATTTATTTCATAGTAACTGGGGAGGAACCTTGAGAAAATTGGCTAGAGTCTCTGTGTGTGTCACGAACTGGTACAGGGCTAAATGATAATTTGAAATCCATAGACACACAAGAGATAACTCATGAAACTGAAGACAAGATGTCAGAAACAAATCATGTGGCGGAAATTCGACACAAAGGAATCAATGACCTAATAATTGGGATTGAAACCCTTCATACAGATTTTTGAAATAGGTCACCTTGTAAAATAATAGAGGGTCTTGAAGCAATACATGAAAAGATGAAAAAGATGAAAACGTAATCAGCAGACGTATCTCATTTCTTGAATTTTAGTGAAGGTAAGTAAGGCACAAATGCAAATATAATTTACAGAGAGAAGAAAACTGCGTATTTTCTTTAACAGTCTTTCTATTTTTTACAGGACAATTAAGAAAAAATCATGTGAATTACATTCCTGTTTATGTCTTGTAACCAACAGAAGGCAAAATAACCTGGCAGGTCGCAGAAGTCATCTTGGTTGAAGACCAAGAATATCCATAATTACAAATAAAGGCGTTGTAACATCATCTGAAATTTACCATATAATAAGTGAAATATTCCTTACAGGAGATCAGTTTTCAATCTGGAGTTAAAATGCGATGAAAATAAGAGAAAAATACTGCATACTGTCAGTGGTAAACATACTAGGCTGTGACACTAATTCAGTTTTAAAGGAATAAGGATAGCGTAGCAGCTGCAATACTTTTAAATAAACCTTGTCGTGTGCAAATTGTTATGGGAGAGCTTAAAAATGTGCCAGAGTCTCCCCAATTTTGAGTTCAATGCCTTAACAATCACACTACGTAGGCCATCTACCAAGTCTCGTATTGATTGCCTCAGTAACTGTTACAGACACAGCGAAAACCAAATCAGATATTGGAATAGGTTAATGAAAAGTTCCATGTCCGCAATCTTAAAAAATTTTTGAAAACTTCGGTTTTACATTCGAAAGTATGATTTCCAGTTTGAAATTGAAGAAATATGCATAATCTCAGGCCCAGTGAACGTAATGTCCATTATTTTCACTGAGACTGGAAAGTATTCTTATTTTAATTTAAAATAATGAAGTCCTATATTACTATGACCTACAAAATGTGTGTTCTGGACATGACGACTTACATGTATATAACTTCCGCTTAGTTGATTATAGTATATATGATGACACAGATTTGCTGACTAGTATACCCGCAAATTGTAAGGAAATATGGCTCTTTTTTAATTTTTAGTCCAACTAGAACTAAATCGTTTCACTGTATTTTATTTTATTAATACTGACACACCTACCTCACTTCGGGTTAGCAGGCACATTCTGTACAAAATTACGCAGGCATGGTGGTAGCTGCATATATATCAAAGACAATATAGATTTCAATAATATACCGAAATTTGATAGCTTATTCAGAGAAAGAGACATAGAACTGTCAGTAGTAGAACTGTCAGTGGTAGAACTGCCAAATCAGAATACAGTTCTCATATATATATATATATATATATATATATATATATATATATATATATATATGTGTGTGTGTGTGTGTGTGTGTGTGTGTGTATCACCAGGTGGCCATGAAAAAGCTTTTTATAATAATATGGATGAACTGTTAGAGAATTTTATCCTCAAAAAAAAAAAAAATTTTCATTTGCAGAGACTTCAACCTGGATTTCTCCAAATCCAATAAATTTAAAGATCAAATTAAAGATCTGCTGAAGTTCTTTAACTTAAAACCAATTGCTACTAACCCAACCCATATAACTAGTACTTCTGTATCAACTGTTCATCAAGTTTTTATAAATACTGATACCCATACCTCCCACATACAAACGTTCAACACTGGTTATGGTAATTACCACGCCCAAATACTAACAAAAGCTATTCCAGGAGACATAAAACCAAAACTCTAGAGCTAATGACTAATGTCAGGAAGTTCAATGATAAAAATGTAGATTAACTTTTCCCTCTCTCAAAAAGAGGAAACAGGGATGACGTTTACAGTTCAAACGACACAGATGACAAGATCCATAAATTTATGGCCACATACAAACATTTCTTTGAAGCAGCTTTTCCTAAAGAAACATCAGTAATAAATTCCATACACATTGCAAATAAACGGATCACAGATGGAATAAAAAATCATGCCAGAATAAAGGAAAGTTAAATGGATACTCAGAGGACACACAAATCTAGTTTGTATTAATTATTTTAAATAATATAAATAAATACTTAGAAAAGTTATATCGAAAACGAAAAATGACAAACGCATAGAAAATTGCAGGAACAAAACTAAATAAACCTCGAATATCACCATAAAGTAACAGATACTACATCATTAGACCACGAAAACGTAGAACTTCATGAAAATAACAATAAAATAACCGACACCGCGGAAGTGGCTCACAAATTTAACTATTACTTTACAAACTTAGCACAACACCTGATTACTAAACATTACAGCTCACATACACACAGCAATACCCTACATTCGGATTGAAATATACATTGTACGACCGAAGGAACTGGTACACCTGCCGAATTTCGCGTAGGGCCTCCGTGAATACACTGAAGTGCTGCAACACAAGGTGGCATGGACTCGAGTAATGTCTGAAGTAGTGTTGGAGGCAACTGACACCATGAATCCTGCAGGGTGTCCATAAATACATAAGAGTACGGGGGTGTCAAGATCTCTTCTGAACAGCACCAAGGCATTCCAGATATGTTCAATAATGTTCGTATCTGGGCGGTTTGGTGGCTATCGGGAGTGTTTAAACTTAGAAGGATATTCCTGGAGTCACTCTCTTGCAATTCGGGACGTATGAGGTATAGCTTTCTCCTGCTGGAGTTGCCCAAGTCCGTCGGAAAGCAAAATGGACGTGAAAGAATTCAGCTGATCAGACAGGATACTTACGTGCGTGTCACCTGTTAGAGACTTATGTAGACGTACCAGGAGTCCCACATCACTCCAACTGCACACGCCCCACTACATTACAGACCCCCGACCAGCTTGAACCGACCCTACTGTTATGCAGTATCCATGGATTCATGAGGTTTTCTCCATACTTGTACACGTTTATCCTCTCGATAAAATTTGAAACGAGACATGTCGGACCAGGCAACATGTTTCCAGTGCTCAACAGTCCAATGTCGGTGATGACAGGCCTAGGTGAGACGCAAAGCTTTGTGTCGTGCAGTCATCAATGGTATACGAGTGGGCCTTTGGCTCCAAAAGCCCGTATCGATGATGATTCATTGAATGACTCGCACGCTGACACTTGTTGATGGCCCAGCATTGAAATCTGCAGCAATTTGCGGAAGGGTTGCACTTCTGTCACGTTGAACGATTCTCTTCAGTCGTCTTTGGTCCTGTTCGTCCAGTATCTTCTTCCAGGCGCAGCGATGTCGGAGATTCGATGTTTTACTGGATTCCTGATATTCACGGTACACTCGTCAGATAGTTGTACGGGATAATTCCCACTTCATTGTTACCTCGGAGATGTTATGTCCCATCGCTCGTGCGCCGACTATAACACCACGTTCAAACTCACTTAAATCATAATAACTTACCATTGGAGCACCAATAACCGATCTAACAAACGTTGCTCTTTTATATATAGGTGCCACCGACCGCAGCGCCGTATTCTGCCTGTTTACATATCTCTGAATTTGAATATGCATGCCGATACTAGTTTCTTTGGCGCTTCTGTGGATAAATGACAGACATAATTCCAGCAATGCTTGAACTCACATTAAGACCGTTATTTTGTTTATAGCGATTCTTACAGCACAGATTTTTGTATGGCTTAATACTTAATCAAATAGGTCCAAGAATTCAATTATTTCTGCCACTGATAGGTTTTTGTGCTCAAGGACGTTTCTCTTGATTAGAGATTTGTGGCTTCTGAGCGGGATGTGTCTGTATTCGGACTGGCTATAACACTTGCTATGGAATGTGCTGGAGGAGTCACAATGATGTTTTGACTTTCATCTCTTGCTTGTTGTCAGCAACAGTTTACTACATGCACTATGTGCTCAAAAGTATCCAGATATCCCAAAAAACACTCATTTTAGGAGCATTGCGCTGCCATCTACTGCCAGGTACTCCATATCAGCGACATCAATAACCATTAGACGTCGTGAGAGAATGGGGCCCTCTGTGGAACTCATGCACTTCAAAAACGGTCAGGTGATTGGGCGTCACTCGTGTACGCGAGATTTCCACACTCCTAAACATCCCTAGGTCCACTGTTTCCGATGTGATAGTGAAGTGGAAACTTGAAGGGACACGTACAGCACAAAAGTATACTGGCCTATCTCGTCTGTTAACTGACAGAGATCCCTGACAGTTGAAACCGGACTTAAAGTGTAACAGAGGGACACTTATCCAGATCATCACACAGGGATTCCAAACTGACCAATATTTTAAACAGTTCAGTTTCCAATAGTGTATATCAGCCTCCCTGCATGAGAGGCATATTCCATTTCATATTTTTTTATGTCTCATTGTATTAATGTACGGTTATGTATCTTTCAATGTATATAACACAAGAAAGCTAATAAATTTAATCTGACCACTCCCTGCAATGAAAATATACGAAATTTGTTTTCAGTGCTATTCTGTCCAAATAAAACTGTTTTTTATAGCAGTGCAAGGTATATATGGAAAGTTCAGTGAATGATCTGGGAAAATAAAGGAAAAGAGAATTATAAATAAATTACCCTTAGTGGCTTTCAGAGTAGTCACCATTAACTACAGCACATTTCAGAATGTGGTCATAAAGCCTTTGGACAGTCAACAAATGCTTCTCATGATATCTTTCCCAAGACCATGGTCATGCATTGATAAATATCCGCGACATCTGTGTAGTCAACTTTCTCACGCAATGCCAATGACTGTTCATAAAGGTCCTCCTTATTCTACAGCTTTGGCATCAACAGATTTCTTTCTTTTTACCTGCCTTAAATGAGCCCTGAAAGGTTTAGGCTTTGCCGCTGCTATGTGACCACAATGCTTTGGGTAACACCGCAGAAAGTGTTTGCTAATGTTTTCCAATAAATGTACGACCACTGTGAAAATGTTTTATGGCTAATGGTGAGTAATCTGAGGGATGGTAAAGGTAATTTGTTTGTAACCCGAGACCATGCACTTAAAAGAACAGATACTCAGCTATTGCTAGAAATAATTTATGAACACTAAATCACTCTTAAAGTCTAACACAGTCTCTTAAAACTGATCCATGAATTTACTGAATAGAAAACTGTTTAATTTTGCACTTTCTCAAGACACATACATGTTTTATACTGAGCGTCTGATGAAAATTCCGTGCTTGTACTTTGTGTAGGAGAAAAAGGAGAAAAATGCGACCGACAGGCGTAAAAGTTGATTGTGATATACAGTGTAATGTAAACAGTATGAAACATTTCAGTGCTAAAACACATCACTGTTCTCAAATTATGTGCTCATAGGTCTTACGACTTTCTGAAGTAGTTATGCCAGCTGAGAATGAAACTTCGATGTTCCTGCAAGTTCATATTTGACAAAGAAGACCCTTTTAACACTGTTAAACACTGCATTCAGTCGGGAGAATCAATCGTGTGGACAATTTGTTCCTTTTACGAAAGATTGCAAATTCCAGATGTGTACGAAGCCTTTTTGGACGATTTAACACAGACTCAGTGATTGCAGGCTCTCTTCGACTCAGCTGAAACTTCCCCACTAATTACAGGGCCAACGTGATCATCAAATGATTCAGAAAAAACTCATTCGTTCATTCACTCCGGCACAAAAAAGTCACAAACCTTATTTATGAAGGAAATTGTGTATTAAATGCATCTCCATTACATGTCCAGATCTCCGGTGATTCCACGTCTTAATTTTTTTCCGTTTACAGCCTCTTTCTATTAAAAAAAACCGCTAGCGGCACAAATGTTAATTGGCTCGCTTTAGCGAGAAGAAAAGCAGAATATGTATCGCTCAGAAACACGTCAATCCCTCAATCGATACTCCAGAAGCTGTCCTAGTTACCCCTCTCTAACAACCATGGAGAATGCATATATGCATCTCTGTTATTTCAAAGAATAAACGCACTAGAAAATACTTTGGCGTCGTTGAGCTGTCGCCGCATATGTTACGAGAAAATCAGATCAGATACTTTTCCAAAGTGAATGAATGTGGATGGTTTGATTGACAGTGAATAATTGGTGCGTGGTAGAGGGTATTTTCAATGGGGACATTACAATGCCCCTCGCAGCGAGCGAAGTTTGTGAGCCTAATTTTTATTTACCGAACACACTTCGCGAACTATCTATTAGTGTGGGTAACCCGGAAGTGATGAGTGTCAGTCCTCCGACTGAAAAAAAAATTATGTTTAAGACAGACGAAGAAAAGAAACATTGAAAACAGAAGAAATGAAGAGACAGGTATCGCGGCTGTATTGCTTTTACGTGCATCAATGTGTTATGTTTGCTGTGCACAACCAAGGAAGATGATCTTTCGTGAAACTGTTATCAGGGTCTACCCATTCGGGAACTTTCTTAAGCAGGGAAACCTTGGAAAACCTCTTAAGCCTAGACCCGCAGCCTACGGTACATAGAAGATAGGAATGCCTACATAAGAGGAAAAATAAGTTTGAAATTGATCTCTAAAGGAAAGATAGGGATCGATTTATACAACGATTTGGAGAAGAGTGATTTGTGCCTCTAGCAAAAAAAAAAAAAAAAAAGAAATTACAATAAATAACTCGAGTTTTTTTTTACAATCTTGTTCCCAGGACAACATCTTGCGATGCTGAAACTCCCCCGGATCTTGCATGTCCCCGACGTCCACATTTGTAGTCGGTCTTCTACGCGGCCCACAATGGGAAGAGTAGAAGGGACAGGGATACCAGATTTCACATGCAACATTCATTCCAAAAGAATTAGCAATGGCCGAAAGGGAAACTCTTCCTGTAAAAGAACTGGTTAGGTTGCACCGTCCAAGATTCTCTTTTTTGAAAACAAAATCCCTACGGCTTCATGCATCCTTTTTCTTACGACGTACTGCAAGGAATTTAGCCATTGACTTAAAGTTTCCATTTATCCATTGACTAATGCTGTTGCCGAAAACATCATAATATTTACTCTAGTTTGAATTTTCTTTTGGACTTCGCATCATCACTTGTGCTTGTAAGTCCAAAAATTCTGACACATTTTCTGTCAATGATTTATTCTTCGTAATTTAAAGGATTCATGCAACTTGCAGTAGATTTTGGATTCAAATCATCGAATAATGGAAAGTGTGGTTCATTTTATACAAAGACATAATCCATCATTTCCTTGAAAAGTCATATCATTTATCTATACTGGTAAAATTTTTATCCTCAATACATATATTTCTCCGCTTGATTGCTGTAATGTAAAAGTTATTAGTAGTGAGGAATGTGGATTCACTTCTTTCATTTATTCTCTGATTCGTCCGGCATTCATACATGCATATATGGAAATGGATTTTCAAACAAAATTCCAAAGTGAACAAGACCCATTAAATAACTACTAATTCTATGAATCTTAGTTTCTTTTGACAGTCAACAATAAATCAAGAACTCTTAACGTCTAATTATGACACTAATTTGAAGTTCAACATCAATCAGTTTCCCCTCGCGTTTGGTGCGAGTCTCTTACAAAGCATATCTGTGTCGTCTATATCGATTCTAACTCTCGCGCCGACGTCAATTGTTTTGCGCGGGAAATTATCTTTGCGGCGTTAACCGTCACTCATGATTCACTGCCTAAACGCATCACTTCACACGTTTACACATCTAAGCGTGCACTTGAAATTATATATGAACATTCTCTGGGAACCTCTTTTGATTATGCAGCGTCATTTTCGGGAGATATTTCTTTCTTCTTGAAGGTCATTCAGATCCTTTATAATTCTTGATGACATTAGCAATGCTAAAGTTTCATGTTTACCTAAACACAGGTGAAGTCTATCTCCACTGTCTTCTTTGCAGCACTCGATAGTAATAGTTAGTCACTATTTCTACAATCTGTGTCACTGATTAAATATTTCAGTTTAAACTTTTCTAACACTAAACACACACAGTTTATTATTATGTTTCTACAAGCGTTCATCTCTGTCACTCGCAATGGGGAGCAGTATGGGCTTGCAGAGGGTTCGAACAAACCCCATTTCAACATGCGATCTATTTCCTTTTGAACTTGAGCCTTTAACCTCCAGGGAACAGGATAGAAAGTTCTACAATACGTTTCGTGCGGCTTAACGTAGAGATGGTATATGTATCCCTTGATAACTCCAGGCCTTTCATCAAAAACGTTTTCATACGTTAATAGTTATTCATTGAGCTGCTTCTTCTGATCTTCGATAATGCAGTTGGATTCATTTAACTTTTCAAACACTAATTGACCGAAATCTTCTTTGACTTGGAACTCATTAATTACGTGCTCTTTCGAATTTTGGACCGTCCTAATTACTTGCACACTGATCCCACAATTATATTTTCTCGTAACGCATTTTTTCTCAACAACTCCAACTCAATTTCTTGTTTATTAACATTCAAACAAATTTCTCCTGTTTTAAAATCTATTCTGCATCCGTATTGACGTAGGCTGTCGACTCCGATAATGCAATCTACCACCAAATTTTTCACAACAAGGAATGTGCTTAATATTGCTACATTTCCGAATTCCACACCAAGTAGTGACTGCACCTTTACATTAGCCGATCGAGCCCCAACGGCGCCTATTATTCTGCAATTTTGAACTGGAAAAATTGGTACTCGTCTTATATTTCTGATCCTGTTAAATAGTGCCTCCGAAATAACATTTGTGGTTGCAGCTGTGTCTAAAACCGCCACTATAGGTATGGTCTCCATAATGACTTGCACTTCGGCTACTGCCACCTGTTCCTTAACCTCATCTTGTGGTTCTAAGTCCTCGGTCAGTTCATCTGCCAGTAATCGTCCATCATTATACGTTAGCATGAGTACACATATCCTGTTGCCCCTCAACCAATTGTTGACCGCTCCTCCGGGGCACGAGTGGGTCCTTACAAGTTTGTTGGATTTTGATTTTTCTGCTGGTTGACATCATCCGTCACTTCGGTAATTACCGGTTGATTCGCAGATGTCCGTCCCGACTGATGTTGGCTATTTGAATTCATTCCTCCCGGTTGATTCCAATTTCTATTATTGTTATTATTCCAGGCTTGGGGTCTGAAATTTCTTTCGTTCCCCCACACGGGATTGTATCTTTTCCCGTTCCTGTTGTTCCTTGAATAGCCCCTCGCAAGACGATTGCCGGGATTACTATTGAGATTTTGAGGGGTTTCTCCATTACTTAACGATCTCTGTTCATTCCTTCTAAGTGTCGATTGATCGCCATTGGTATAACACATACTTCCACCTTGCCTACCGTTTGGCGGAGGTTCTATCTCCCTATATTGGAATCTGTTATTACGGGCTTTCTGGTTGTTCTCTTCGATAATATCTATATGGTCTAACGTCGTGAGGAACGACTCCAAGTCTTTATCGTTGCCGTAAATCAATTGATTCCGGATGCTAGTTGGTAGTCTTGCCTTAAGTATGTTTATTATGTCTGGCAAGGGCATAGGTCTGTCCCAGTATCTCGTTTTATTTATATATGTTTCGAAATACTTTCTAAGGCTTCCTTTCGAAAAGGAGAAAGGCTCTGGGTAGAGCACCTTCTGCCTTAGGCGTTCCTGTACCCCTTCTGACCAGAACTTTGCTAAAAACGCCTTCTCAAAATCGTCATATGTCGAGCAAACAGAAGTCATGTCCGAAGCCCAGATCGCCCCCAAACCTTGTATATATCCTGTAACAAAACTGATCTTCTGCCACTCCGACCAATTTCTGGGTAGCACTCCTCTGAAACTTCGAATAAAAACAATTGGATGGACCCCCCTTTTGTCAGGGTTAAAAATCTGGAATTGCCGATGCTTAATCATTTTTTCTTCGGCATGGCAAAGGCTTTCGTAATCTCCGTTAGATAAGAATTCACGCGAACAACCAGATTGTGGGAATTTAATTTTTGAGTTACTTACACAAGTCGGTATTGTGTGGGAATGTGCAGTAACTGGCTCTATAGTCGCTGACAACTTCTGCTGCCACCCTGTATTCATTTGTTCTGAGCTTTGTTGTGAAGCGTGCATCGACTCTTCTATCGTTTGTTTCCAATGCTCCAAATCAGCACCTAACTGCTGTCGCACCTCCTCAAGTCCTTTCGCAAACAAATTCTCTTCCTGTTTGCCAGATAAACTCTGGAATGCTGCCTTAACATTTTGCTTAACGTTTTCACACATTAGCCTTTTGTTTTCTAATGTGATTTCGGATAATTTACCCGTTAATACATTAATTTGGTGGTCTATAACGTATTGACGCTCTGTCAGATGTTCAACGCTTTCCTTTAGGTTAGCTTGTGTACGTGCCAATTCAGGAAGTTGCGCAATTGCACGTGACATGGCGTCTTGCTTTTGTACCAAATGCGGAAACATTTCCACTTGTTCCCGTACAGTATCTATCTTAATAGCCACATACTCCTTCGACACGTACGCGGTGAGTAGATTCCTCACATTGTGCTTTCACCAATTACATTTGTGCAGTTAATTCTCGTTCCGTCTCTTCGGCCTGATCTTTGAGTTCCTTGGTCATCGCCTCTATCCGCTGCTCTAATTCGGAAAAACTGTCTTGTAACTGCTGCTTGATCTCAGTCTGGACTAATTTCATTTCTTCTTGAGTTTGAGTGACTGTCACTAATTGTGCTTTAATATCGGTTTTCAGATTTTCCTGCCCTTCAGTAACTGAGGCTAATTTCGTATTCAAATCATTTTGCCCTTCAGTAACTGAGGCTAATTTCGCGTTAATGTCGGTTTTCAGATTTTCCTGCCCTTCAGTAACTGAGGCTAATTTCGTATTCAAATCATTTTGCCCTTCAGTAACTGAGGCTAATTTCGTATTCAAATCATTTTGTCCTTCAGTAACTGAGACTAATTTCGCGTTGATGTCGGTTTTCAAAGTATTCATGCTCTCGGTTATCATCTGCATCTGTCTCATGATAATTACCAACGGATCTAATCCATGCTGCGTACTTGCTGTTACACCTCCAGCCGTGTCTACAGTGCGTTCTATAGCGCTATCTGTAGCCATCGGTCCTACAACACTTCTTATTGCATCATTATTATCAGTGCTAACAGCTGAAGGCTGTTGCGTGCTGCTATGCTCTGCTTGACTCATACTAAACATTTCCCTAGTTAAACCATATAAATGTTCTACTGTCACTATATATAACTCCCTTCTACTGTCACTATATGTAACTCCGTTCACCCAAGAGTACTTCTGGGTCTACTTTCTTAATATACATATACAGATAAATGCAACTGGGACAGGTCAATCACATCTAACATGAACTCAATTAATCAATGTTCCAATATCAAATAACACCAAACAGAGAAGCGTATACTTCAACTATACGAGCAAGCTTTAATAATAAAAATTTAGACTTTACCTTTACCCTGCGCCCAGCCTGCTGTCTTTCGGCTTTATTGGTATATCCAATTATATCACCTGCGAGTCTTTCCTCTCTTTTCCAAGCGTCAGTTAGGTTAGCTCGTCGTAGTTGAAATGAAACAGAGAACAAAATTATTTTCGCAACGTCCAAAAACGTGTCCTGTCACGGATTGGCCATTTTAACACTGTTAAACACTGCATTCAGTCGGGAGAATCAATCGTGTGGACAATTTGTTCCTTTTACGAAAGATTGCGAATTCCAGATGTGTACGAAGCCTTTTTGGACGATTTAACACAGACTCAGTGATTGCAGGCTCTCTTCTACACAGCTGAAACTTCCCCACTAATTACAGGGCCAACGTGATCATCAAATGATTCAGAAAAAACTCATTCGTTCATTCACTCCGGAACAAAAAAGTCACAAACCTTATTTAAGAAGGAAATTGTGTATTAAATGCATCTCCATTACATGTCCGGATCTCCGGTGATTCCACGTCTTAATTTTTTTCCGTTTACAGTCTCTTTCTATTCAAAAAAACCGCTAGCGGCACAAATGTTAATTGGCTCGCATTAGTGAGAAGAAAAGCAGAATATGTATCTCTCAGAAACACGTCAATCCCTCAATCGATACTCCAGAAGCTGTCCTAGTTACCCCTCTCTAACAACCATGGAGAATGCATATATGCATCTCTGTTATTTCAAAGAATAAACGCACTAGAAAATACTTTGGCGTCGTCGAGCTGTCGCCGCATATGTTACGAGAAAATCAGATCAGATACTTTTCCAGAGTGAATGAATGTGGATGGTTTGATTGACAATGATTAATTGGTGCGTGGTAGAGGGTATTTTCTATCGGGACATTACACCCTTTTGGCAGTAATTGGAACAATGAAGCTGACTTGATGGTAAATGAGCATTAACGGTCCCATAGAAAAATAGAATTCGATGTGCGAAATGGTTAGAAACTTAGCACATTTCACTGTAGAACGGATGTTAGACACGGCGAATCCACCTACATTAATTTAAGAAATGAAAATTTGGAGTTATTGTTAAGTATTCATTACTAAATCATTTTGCAGCTACATTCATTGCATTATTAAAAACAATGTCTGCTCCTACATATTGCATTTCTAATCACAGTAAGACTTATATGTAAAATAAGGGAAAGGGAACCACTCACCTGCAGCGGACTGAGCATGGAACACAGACTCAGCAGAAAACATGCATCAGCTGTTCTAGGGCAGTGATTGCCTTTCCCTTATTTTATATACTGCTCCAGTCAATAATTTTCATTGCAATACAATAAATATTTATTAAGTGTGTCTTTAGAATCTTAGTCTGGACCTGTAGCAACAAAAACATTGAATGATGACATAAAGGCGTTATTGACTTTGAAGAGAAACTACTGCTTACGTTACAGGGTATGGTGTAAACACAAAAAACAGGTAAGTACAGTCCTTATCAAGGTGCAAGTGTTTGTATTCCTGTGGAAGGCCAAAGAGTTCGTAAGCTAATGACTGTTTGTTTGCTGCCATTTCTATTACATGTTTGGCAAGGAGCTGTCTGTTTTCACAAATCAGAAACCTAAGCACCACAGACTTAGGCAAATTTAAAAGTGGATTTGAACTCTTTACATAAGACATTATTTAATTTTTACTTTGTAAATAACTAGTCTCTTACACTATGCCTCTTGATAATATAGCAGACACAAGCTTAGCCCCTCAGCTGGCAATCCAGAATTGCGTTTTCCATGGTTTCTCAGATCACTAGAGCTAGTACAGAGATAGTTTCTTGGTAAGGCCACTACTGCTTTCCTTCCCTCGGGTAACAATACATCTGAGCCCACTTCGATCGTTTATAGCCTTAGCTGTCAACAGGACATAAAATACTAAGCTTTCTTTGTTCTAATATAATAATTTGTAATTATCATGAGTATGGAAACGACCAGAAATCAAAGTATATCCCAACTTTCACTTCAGCGAAAGCCAAACTAATACAGTTAAATTATGTGTTTCAAATCATGAAGAGTTTTGACTGAGACCACCCCTGAATAGTAATATAAGTATTCAGATGAAGGTATTAGATCAACTGATGGACAAAAGCTAAACTACCCTAAACCTAATGACAGCAAGAAACTAATCACATATACTAACTGAAAAAGTTCAAAAAAAATGTGTACTAGACAATACAAGAAAAACTGTTGCTTGAACAGCACTTCTAAACCTAAAAGTAGTGTATGGTACAACTAAATGGTTTATGACTATTGTTACTGTATCATTGTATGTTGTACACATATAATGTAAAGTAGAAGATAGTAGTCACAATAGCGAGGGATGATTGTTAATTTAAAATTAAGGCAGGAAAGGGCAGAGTGAATGTCAGATAAATTTTAAGTAAGTAAATAAAAGTAGAACAGCATGCTAAGTAAACACAAGTTATCAAAAGAAAAACTGAGTATTCAGATATCTATGGATGAGTTGCTTACATATTTCACTATTCCTCTCCGACTGTTCAGGTGAGGATTATGTGGGCAGGGCTGAAGCACTACCGCCTACATTATGAAGGAAAGCAGGGAAGAAATCTGAGTAGATCTGCATAACCCCTTGACTCAGTAGCCAACATCAGTAAATCAAGAACTGAGAATCATCTCGGCGTTCTAATTTTGTTACACATATAAGAAATAAATAATAATGCATTTATCAAAAATTATAAACAACATATTAAAAGTTTACCCACATAACTTAAAAATGTACAAAATAGAACCTGTCCGTAAGGTATGAACAATGAAGTACAAAACCCATTGAGTGTTGCAGTGCAAGCTGAGACTGTAGATAGCAAAACAAACTTACTGTATACACATACATTGCCTTTTTTCGCTCTCTTCTGGATTATGTACCTTAGTAACTCTGTAAGAATATATGCCTGACTGTAGCAACAGCTTGCTGCTCGAACGGTACACTGAACATACTTTCTGATTTGAAAACAAACATCTGAACCTAGTACCGATTACCTGGGCTACGCTACAGATTGTGTGTGCAGCAAATTAATTTTTAAATTAACTAATTTAATCACAACTGGTATTTTGTGACGTGTGACTCTAGTAGAATATGACCAACTCTACTTTCGATAAATTCCAGTCCATCAAAAACTACAAAGAAGAAAGTTGTCAGATGGAGTGTGGGACTAGCACGCAAAGAATCATGGAGCCTTGCTTCAAGTGATTAGAATTATGACAGTCTGTGATTTACTAGTGTATAGTTGAATAGTCTTTGCTGGATAAAATCTTAATAACTTTGATCTTAGAATGTCATTACATCATAAAAGAAGAGAGGGAATAGAGTTTACATGTCACATGATAGGCTAACATAGGTCCTCACCATCTAGAAGTATCTATTCCTATCTTTTTCAACAAATCATTAACATAATTGTTAACGATATGAGACAGCTAAAAAAACTGTGAAAAATAAATCACCACAGTATTAGGCATAAACAAAATTTACTTTTAATGTAGTTCAATAGTCGCCTGTGTTATTAAAATGTCTTTCACACTATGATTAAACTATAGTAAATTCCAACATACAGCATCACTGCTCTTACTCTTTGCGTGGATACTGGTGCTTAAATTCAGAAATTAGCAACTTTTTGGTACTTTTGTGTAAACATATGAAACAATACAGAGGCCATTTGACGTCTCATGTTATAGAAATATATAACTTACAGGTAAGACTTTTTAATTCCAAGTCGGAAATTACTATGGTCTCGTAGCAGTTATGGGTGTCTGTGCTTCGCCGGAGATACAGGGTACTGACAACTAACTTTTAGGTTACCTAATACTTTCTCGCTCTGAAATCACATCTTCTTTTGTAAATATAATGGTGTGATAAAGTTTCTGTAAAAAGGTTTGGTAAAAAAAATGTATCAAAGTACAACTGACATGCTGTGTGTTAATACTGTATCGAACATTGCTACGATGCAGTGGTCAGCACAATGGACCCGCATACAGTAGGGTGACGATTCAAACCTGCACCCGACCAACCAAATTAACGTTTTTGTGATTTCCCGAAATCGCTCTAGGCAAAGGGAGGGATGGTTACTTTTAAAGGACACGGCCGAACTGCTTTCTCATGCTACTTACAATCCGAGCTTGCGCTCCATCTCTAATAACCCCGATGTCGACGAGAAATTAAACCCAATCTTCCTTTCTTCTTCCTTCAAACATTACTACGACAAAAGCCAATTTCCCACATAGTGCTATTGGTTTACACTCTGTATAAATAACTGCTCTTCATATAATTTATTTCCGGCCCATTTCAGAGCATTCGCGAATAGGGCTAGCTAACATTCATCTACAAATTACACCAAATATTTCCCGTGGGAACTATTATAGACGCTTTGGATTTCACTTCATACCCCCGTAGTTCATCTTATTTCACTATATAAAACAGCAGTACGGAAAAACGATATACATAACTTTCAGGGGAAACATTTTTCATACATAACTAAACAAATTTTCATAGGAACTTTAGGTGATCAACGAATGTCAGCCGTTTCCTGTCTGGTACTTAACTCACTTTACTTGCACGAGGGTGTAACATAGCGCTTTCCCACTGGGCTTACAATTCTGATCTTCGTTGTTCGCTTGGTGAGAGCTAGGATGACGTGGTGGGGCTAATGCAAAACCATGTCTCGTTTACGTTCACAGGCCGTGACTATTTACCAGAGACGCTTAATAGATACAGAAAGGTTACAGATACGATTCCAAACGTGTTCATACTGTTAATTTGTACGATTATTATCTTGTACAAAAACCCACAGACAAGACAGTGAAGAGCCCGCACTTTGCTTTACTTTGCACTGGAGCAAAGGATTTACAAAAAGAAGTGTCAATCAGAATTCCATGCATTTTCCTAGGTTTAATTGTAGGTCGGCCTCAGTTAAAACATCTTATTCGTCATCCCAGGCATTAAGTTAAACTGCTCACCACAAAAAATAGAGATATGTATTGTACTTTCAGTAAACATTTTCTAATACGACAGTTTTTTGAAGTGGAACACATATTGACGAAACAAGTATACAGCTTTCAGCGCCATCATTTTTTTGCATACAGCAGTAGCAATCATGAGCTACAAAATGAAAGCTTTAGTACCGGTTCTAATGACATGTACGGTACGTATTATTGAGATTACAGTTGTGTTGTGCAAATAGAAAGTCAGTTAGGCAAATAATTGTGGTACTGATGACTTACTGGTGTATGAAGGATTTTCTATCAGTTTGAAGAAAAATTACATATTGATAAAGGTAAGATTGTGTTGTCTGTAGGAAATTATCAATGTCCCAGGTAACATGTATTTTTGTGATTTTCTTCTCATAATCAGTTGTACAGAAATGAAAGTTTGTTTGCTCAGTAGTGTTGTGAAATGTGACTGTGGAGTGTTTCTCATGTAATGACTGCTGGATGAAATAGAGCTGGGATTATTAATTATTGATTATTTACAATATCTGAGGATGAGATCTGAGATTGTTATGATGGGTGATACAGTTGAGTAAATATGTTGAAGGTAGTAATGATAATCGATGAGGATTATGAATATAATGATGATAATATGATAGGTAGATGCAATGTTTAGGAATTTTGATGTATTTTGAGGAATGAGTAGTTAATGGTTAGGGCATATGTTGGGGACCCTGTTTTTCTAGAAGTTCGTCTTCCTCTTCATATAAATATTTCATTAGCTTGCATGTAGTGAAACAAAGGTAATGAACAAAAATATATCTGGTAGCACAGCAGAGATCTGAAATGGTAAGTTGTATTTTCCATGTGAAGTCTGTTGGTTCATCAGCTGCAATGGGTATGTCATATATTTCTGACATATTTATGTACTATGTTTTGTGACTTTTTTAATCTGCTGCATATGAGAATATTATACTGTTGAAGTATGTACATTTGCTTCTGTAACTAGCTACATACCTTTTTGTCTTCAGGTCAGATTATGACAGAGATAGTGATACACATATATACATAAAAAAGAATTTGGCAACTATCCTTATATTCCCTATTTATGAGACACAATTGCACAGATGATACACTGTTGAAAAATTATGGCAGGTAATGACAGAGATAGTAGTAGATAAATGTATATTAAAATGAATTTGGCTACTAACTGTTATTCCAGATTTATGAGACACAATTGCACAGAGGATTCACTGTTGAATAACAAATTTTTATTATGGCCCTAGGCAAACGTGGAAAACATGAACGAGAAGATCATTAAGCGAAATAAAGATGTATTTTGTGATAAAATGAGCATTTTAATGGTTTTTTTGTTTTTGCATTTTTGCACTTGTTAATTAATTTTCCTGCCATGGCTTAGGTTAGTATTGTGAAATGTTTGTAATCCAGTTGCTTAATATGGGTTTTGCTTATCATGGGTTTTGCCTCTTGTGAGGTCATCCAGTACTCATTTACTGGTGCAGCCACACATCTTCTGCCAGTGACTTCTTAATGGCATTTTATGGTGCCTTTTTGTAATATCATACGTGGCTTTAGTTGCTGCATCGCTTTCATGATGAAACTGTTGTCTATGATTTATCTTAAACTAAGAATGTGTTCATCATTTTGTTTACTAATTTAGAGTAATGTTTTTTGCTGTATATGTGTATGATAAGATACTTTAATGAACTGCCTTTGTGATAAAATATGTGCCATGTTTACTGTATATGTATATGACAATGAATTCGGCTGTACTGTTTTTCTGATGTGATATTTTTGTGAATATATGTACATTTTTAACATCAACACCAAAAATAGGTATCTACACTGCCAAAGTTAAGTGGAGTAGAGCCTCAGGTAGGACAAGGAGCAGGAAATGTGCAGCACACTTCAACTGAGGCCAAGAAGCCTAGGAATGTACAATGCGTTAGGAAGAAGAAAATGCTGCTACTAGGTAGTAGCCATGGGCGAGGTGTAGTTCCTCAGTTACAGGAAAGTTTTGGAGCAGCGTACCAGGCCACCTGTATCTTCAAACCAAAAGCGTGGATAAGTCGTGTGATAGGACTTTGCAAAACAGGACTATGTGGTTATAGTGGGTGGGGCTGGAGACAGTTTCTACATGGATGGGGCACATGACATAGGTAGTGACCTGGCAAGATAGCTTCCCTGACTCATGACACCAACGTACACATTGTTGAGCTGTTCCGACATCATGATCGACCACACCTTGATGGAACTATGAGGAGAATCAATGAGAGATTGGGGATGGCTCTGAGGACAGCCAACTTTACTCACGTTTCTCTGGTGTCTGTCGGGATTATCAACAGATGGGGTTTCACTATGCATGGCCTACACCTAAACAGGACTGGGAAGGGACGATTGATGCAGCTGACTTATAAAAATATAGGGGTGGATCTTTGGCCACACATGGTCAAATACCTGTTGTCATGGGTAGGAAAAGTCGGCTTATTTTAGGATAAATCCAGACAAAAATGTTCCCCTGCCTAAAGAGTAACTCCAGCAGTTAAAAAATACTGAAACAATCACTCACAAGACAGATTTTAACACTTCAAATATCTCACATACCAGATGTCACAAAGAAAAACAAGCCATTGGAAAGAGTAACATGGGGAGTTTTACAGGCTTAACAATCCTCCAGAAAAACATGCAATCAATAAAAAATAAAATACAGCTATTAGAAGTTGAGCTCCAATCTTTGAACTGCACAGTACTTTGTGTTACTGAACACTGGTGTAGAGACTCAGAAATCCAACATGTAGTATTATCATTGTATGAAAGGGCAAACTCTTACAGCAGAACTGCTTCAAGGGGTGGAGGGCCTTTATATCAGAACAGGAATACATTTAAAATCACGACACGACCTCAGTCCAGTAACTGAAGACAAACACTTTGAAATATCAGCTATTGATTTAACAGGGCTTGGTATCACCAAGAAAGTAATCATTTTGCGTGTGTATAGATCTCCCAGTGATAGTGTTTACGCTTTTTTCAATAAATTAACAAAAGTTCTGGACAAAGTAGGAAGGATACAAGCAGTAACAGATTATTTCTGACAAGCAAAAAAAAAAAAAAAGGAGTAGATTATTTATCTTTGCTGGTGTATCTGAGTATTTGTATTTGCTTCCGAAAACGTTAGTATTCCAGATACAACAACATCATGTTGAGCAATACATAAATCACTCATATTTCAAGTCAGATCTCACTATACATTCTTGTGCAGACAGTGTGTAACAAGAATTTTCAGGTGTCGTGCTGGCAAGCAGATTAATTTCCAGAAAACAGTACTGGTAATTTCAAACAGTTATTTTCTTTGAATTAGAGCAGTAATTAATTTTTTGTTGGTATTCGTAGTCTAATATTGCACTTCATATTATGTATCATTCATGATGTGCTTCAGTACTGAGTTTTGGGTACGTGGTTTTCACTGAGCACATAATTACTTTCTTTCGGCCTTCAATTAGATTTATTTTCCTTATCTCAAGTTTTGCATTTGATGAGGTTAAAAGTTTTATTTCACGCGCAATACAGGGACAACCAACAGTCATTTTTTCTCAGAAGTTGAGTACATTATCTGAAGTACATGGTACATGAGGAAAAAGTTTCCGAAATCAGTCATTTTCACATACAGATAATATTTTTTTTATAGAGAGCTTACAATAAAACTACGCAACATCACATATTACAGTGCAATTTAAAAACTTAAGTAAATCTATAATAATCACTCTCTTTATAAATTTGTCATACATTACTAATAAAATTATTGTTTGCAACTGATGTTTGCCACGAACTGTCGTGTTAGGCCTTCGTGTTCAGTCCGTTTCTGTACCCCTACATAAGAGAAAAATAATTTTGCGAATTGAAACGTTAAAAGTTGTTGGATATTTGAACGCTTCTAATACTAACTGTCGCAGGGTCAGTTTCAATTATTGGTGCCTCTATATATAGGAACAACGGTAATTATTGAACATAACGAGAATTTTGGTCCATTTTGATCCCAGTCAATACCCTGTAACCTCAAGATGCTCACGAAAACAAAGTAGATTGAATGCTTAGGGAGGCTGATAGAGAGCGGTTGCAACAAGCACCGAAACTATCCCCTTGTTACGTAATGAGGTAGAACACACTGGTAGCCTGTGGGAGGCGCAGACTGCGTGAGGCGGAATGAACGAGGTTTGTCCGCTCTCGGCACGCCGATTGGTGGCGCACTGTGCTAACAGAATAGAGGCACACAAGCTGCAAATTATTACGCAAAAATTTGATTTTTACGTTATTTATGGCTTTATATGTTGGCTTCTTGGTGAAGTGTCCATCATTACACTAATGATCATAGATATTCTGATACTTCATATACAAGTAACATACTGTATGAAATTCAAAAACCTTCCAATGAAAAACAGGGGTTACAGTCAATGAAGAGCGCCCTTATGATAGTTTGTAGGAAGTCTAGGGGGGCTAGACTTGGTGGTATGGAATATTTTTAATACTTTGGAAGACGAATCTGACTTGTGCGTAGCCATAAAACAAGTTCCAGCTGCGACTTTAAAACTCTGCGCAATAAATAATTTTCTTGAAAGAAAAGCTCTCGACTACACTACATAGGATATCTTGAGAGAACTGACCGTATATTACTTGAATATAAAATATAGCTAATATTTATAATTTTGGCTGAGCCTTCGTAGGGGATCAATATCTGCTACCAAACTGGAGGAAATGGGTTTTATGTAGTGGATTCACTTCCGATCACTTGAGAGCGAGAATGAAATGCTCATAACATTCCTCGTCTTCCGTAAACCTTCAAAGATACCGAATCGAGATTTTGGCAAATTATATTGCCACAAGAGGAGAATGATTTTCCATATGGTTAACATACAGAACTTTCTTATCTGCAGTGAGACAGCAAAAGCTATATTCCTTTTCTTTCAGTCCAATACTGTAACTTTTTAAGACTCAAAAGTTTCTTGTCTCATGTCACTATAAACTGACACAATGAGGCTTCCCATAAGCTACTGACCTCACTGCTCACCAGCTGCTTATTCAATGAGAGATTTTCTTTCACGCTTCTGTCGCAATAGCTACTGCACTGTGTGCAAATTACAACACGCTTTGACTAAAGAAGCAAAATTAAAACTATCACAGAGACACACATAGGTGTTACTCATGAGTGGTGGTGCCCTCTCGTCAGATGAGAAAAGGTTAAAAATTCGATCAAAAATTAATGGCCAGTTCTCTTGCAGTTTTGGCGGAATCCTCTAACCCTTCATATTAATAACCGTGAATGACTGAAATGGAAACTTACCAAGCATTTTCTGCCTGTTCATCTGAGAAACATGAAAATAATTAGCAGCAAATAAAATGCCATCTTTTTCTCCCTGTCATCATTGAAACTGAAATGGTGTCCTTTTTCTCGATAATTTGCTTTTGATGTGTTAAACATAGATCACATACATTCATAATGCATTTTAACATTAATGAGTAGTCTCATGTGGTTCAAAAAGTTATGATTATCATGTTTTAGTAACCTTTTTATCCATAGATGAACAGGCAACATAATGGTTATTTCTTACAAAGTAATACTGCATTTTTGCTGCAGACTAGAACTCAACTAATTAAACTCTTCATTCACTCTGAAGCAGTCAACACACTCATGAGTTGTAGAACCTTGCCAACTATTCATCAGAGTCAATATCAAAGATGAATTAATAGGTAGTTGCAGTAAGAAGATTCAGTAGAAAGGTGGTACACTATTTGCTATGTCATTGCATAAGTGTAGAAAGAAAATCCACTGGATAAGTTTGTCATGATTAAACATTAAAGGATAACAGGATTCCCCTGAAATTCAATGGAATTCATGATTTACTTTCCTCTAACTTTTCATAGTTTAGACTGTTTTGATAATCACATCTATGTTCACAGCTTATGTCGTGTTATAAAATGGTTAATACAGAAGCTTTAATTGGAATGGGTTTTGAAAAGCTAGCTATAAGGGGTCAGAGGGAGAGGAATCACTTCAGTAGGAACATTGGTAAAAAGTTGAACTAAAGTCAATGCTCTATGATAGTTGATGGTTAGTACCAGTGACTGACTTTTCATTTCCTTTTTAATATTGAGAACAGAGTTTTTCAAAATACTCAGTCAATGACTCATTTAACTGTCCTTTCATTTCTTCACAATCACATGTTTCCCTGATGTCTCACAACACAACAGTTCACTAAAACCTGAAGAACCGCTTCACTGGCGAATTTTAGATTTTTTAATTTTCTGAGTCAGTCATTTTTCAGTATTCTCTTTTGGTACGTTTATTCATAACTTTTTGTCTCCTTCTGTGCATTGAACATACTGAAAGAGTGGTTTATTGAGTAAGAAAGTAAGAACAAGATAGTTCAGTATTTTTTGGAAAAGCACGTCTTCTGTGATAAAATAAAAGTGTAATGTATTTGCTTTCGTTATTGCAAAACCGCCGTAACGATAATTTAACCAACTATTAATGACGCTCAAAAAATTAAAATATTTCACTGAAAAAGTTGTAGCTACGAATATATTGCTGCAGATAAGAAAGTTACACGTTTGTATGTATATGGCAAAATACTCTCCTCCTTGCATGATGTCATTTTCTTGAGACTGGAGGCAGATATTGACCCTCTACCAAGTATAAAGAAAAATTAAAAATGTTAGCTACATTTCATATGCAGCAATATATGATCTACTATGCATCAAATGTCATTTCATAGCGACCGCTATTTTTCATTGCTACATTTTCGAATTTCTTGCAAAATATTGCTTATATGTTACATATCATAATAACTACGACCATTAACGGAATGATGAAAATTTCACCATGAAAATGACGTGTAAAGCTGTAAGTAACTTAATAGTTTCTGTACAGTCGAGTGAGAATTACTATAGGGCTAATGGTGCACAAGCGGCAATCTATTCGTAAAGACACGGCTGCACTTTGACTGACAGCTTAATCGTTATTCTCTGTGTGCGCCTGTAAGTGCATATAGCTTCACTAGACAGTGCAGTGAGTCGGCATGCAGACTGCTGGCTTTCTATCTGTTCTTGCACATATTCGTCTGCCTCCTAACTGGAAGGTGAACGCTCTCCAAGTGCAGCTATGGAAATCATACTTTGTCCAAACAGGCCTTGGAAGTCCCTACAGTACCGACTGGCTATCATGCCATACTCAGCTGATAGACAACACGAGATGTGGACATACAGGGATAAGCAGTCAGCACACCACCTTCCTGATCATTGTCAGTTTTTGTGACCGGAGCCGCTACTTCTTTATCAAGTAACTCCTCTATTGGCCTCATGAGGGTTGTGTGCAAATGGTTCAAATGGCTCTGAGCACTATGGGGCTTAACATCTGTGGTCATCAGTCCCCTAGAACTTAGAACTACTTAAACCTAACTAACCTAAGGACATCACACACATCCATGCCCGAGGTAGGATTCGAACCTGCGACCGTAGCAGTCGCGCGGTGGTTGTGTGCACTACGCCTGCCAACAACACTCTGCAGACCCGAAATGTCACCAATTTCAGTATTTGCCAAGCCTGAAAGCAATCAATTTCTGTGATCTGATGTTACCACAGTGGCATGGCCGTTGGCTTTGCAGTTGCAAACATCGCAAATTGTAGCAGAGGACAGGGAAGGGGTCTGTCATCTTACAAGCAATTACCAAACTGGCTTTGTGTAAACAAATTATATTCACAACGCCCAATATCTTCCTGCTGAATTTATGTGCTGAATTTCACAAATTTTCCAAAACAAATTGTGCTTGGCAATGAAACTAATAGAGCCAACATGGAGAATAGATGTGTTCCTGTCATACTCTGAGGGAACTCCTGTAATGAACTTCTCAAGCGAGAGTTAAATATGCTCCGCTAAATACATTTCAAAACTGGTGCTGCAAGGGAGTTGAAATTTAACATGTGTGTGAAAACTATATTTGGCTCCATCATACTGGTTAATATTTCTCACGAGGTTTTGACATCATCATTCTTGCATCTAAATTGATACGACACCAAATACATCCATCTCTGGGTTCAACAGTGAGTCTTACTGCTGCTTGCTGTTCAGTCTGTGTCAGCACTGCAATCATAGAGTCGACAGATGTGATTGGCCACAAACATATTTTGTTCTTCCTTCTTCCCGTATCCTGATATGTACTGTTGAGTATTTTTGTGCAGGAGGGTTGTATATCCTGTTTCGGATTATTCCAACGTGTTTAGAATCCATTCTTCTACAATTTAAGTACTTGCCATTCCTATCCTCTGATTAAAACTGAAGTGTCTGTGTCATATGACTTAATTATTACACTTAAGTAGAGATACGTTGATATACAGTGCATGAATCTACTTTCACTTAATTTATTTCTATACATAAATAATGAACCTGAATACCCAGAAATTTGAAAACTTATGTGGATAATGCTATCTTGAGTGATACTTTCATCACTTATAACATATAGTGGATTTATGTGGATACTACAATACTGATTTCACGATCGTAGCTGCGATTGATGGCCGTAGGAATTTCCTCGCCGAATATGGCTTACGTCAACACCAGGCAAAGTCAAACGCTATACAAAAAGTAAAACGGCGGTGTTATATGAAATTTGCAAACAAAGACTTCGTAGACCAGGTCCGAATATACACTGAAGTGCCAAAGAAACTGGTACACCTGTCTAATATCGTATGGGGCCCCCGCGAGCACGCAGAATGCCGCAACACGATGCGGCATGGACTCCACTAATGTCTGAAGCAGTGCTGGAGCGAAATGACATAATGAATTCTGCAGGTCTATTCATAAATGCGTAAGAGTACGAGGGGGGAGGGGGAGATCTTTTCCGAACAGCACGTTACAAGGTATCCCAGATATGCTCAATAATGTTTAACTCGAGGAATCCGATCGCCAGCGGAAGTGTTTAAACTCAAAATGGTGTTCCTGGAGCGACTCTGTAGCAATTCTTGACGTGTGGGATGTCGCATTGTCCTGCTGGAATTGCCCAAGTGTCGTGCGCAATGGACACGAATGGATGCAGGTCATCAGACAGGATGCTTACGAACATGTCACTCGTCAGAGTTGCATCTAGATGTATCAGGGGCCCCATATCATGCCAACTGCGTACGCACCACACCATTGGCTTGAACAGTCCCCTGCTGACATGCAGGGTTCATGGATTTATGTGGTTGTCTCCATACCCGTACACGTCAATCCGTTCGATAAATAGTTTTAAACGTGCCTGCTTGGTTCAGTGACCATTTATAAATTAAAATTCAAACAAATGAGCACTCAGTCACAATTTTTTGTCTTATGAACCAGATTTCAACACTTCTAAGAGTGTGAAGGAAAGCAGCCTACTCACGCCGTATAAAATTCACATCAGTCTTTACATTGTGTGCCAGCCTAGTCCGCTGTAACTAGCTCTGACGTCATAAATGTTGCGCAATACTTTAAAAATCATGTAAATAACCTGAAACGTTTCTAGCATGTCAGGAGCAATACTAAATCAGTATGTGTTGAATATCAGTTCAATAACTTTAACCATTTTCGAAATTTGGACATTTTTCTGTAAAAATCAACAGAAAAAGCTAGAAACTTAAAAATTTATATTTAGATTCCTTTTTCATAATAATTTAGTAGAAACAGTATTCTGGATCTCACAAATTAAAATTTTAGTTGAAATTCATGATTTTCTGGTTCATGTCTTAGAAATTAAGGAAGCAAGATAGATAAAGTAGGCAAATAAATAAGGCTAGGATGTTTAAATTTAAGTAGAAGGGAGAGCCGCTACAATCATAAAGATGTGAGAAGTTTCAACTGAATAACTATAAAACTATAGCAATAGCGTATCTCCAAAGGGCACATTCAGAGCTCGTCTACTGCGTGCAGTGTAATTAAATTAATTCTCTCGCCCAAAATATTTGACTTAGCCACATCAGACTTTTACTATGATTACTTACCTGTGTGCTGATTGCACATTTAAATTGAGAGCTTCATCGGCCATCAGCAACGGAAGCAATGATTTACCCAATAACTGAAAGTGGTGCATTACTAGCCCAGAGGGTAGTCGGGAGAGTCGATTTGATCAGGCGTTCCCTTAGCCGTCCGCACCGCGGCTTTATATATAAGAACGCTGCGCGAGAGAGAAGAGGCCCCAGTTCTCTCCAGACGCTGATTAGCGCACCACCTGTGCCGGGAGTTGCGTCGCGTCGGTATCATTGCTATAAACAGCCTCGGATGCCATAATAAGTTACTCGGGATACGCGTAACCACGAAATCGTTTTCGAGTGAAGTGTTAATGATCTATCTTCAGTTTGCGTATGTCGTATTTTCATGTGCCGCCACGGGGCAGACATTCTACCATTATTTAGCGTGGCGTTTGATGAACATTATCATCAAATTATGGCGAGCATTTTCTTATACAGTTATAGTTGCATCAGCGCATTAGACTCTGAACTACTCTGGTAGTTGGATTGAGTGGATTCTTTTTGGTCTGTGACTTTCAGAATATAGTGAACATTTTAGAGAGAATGGTTTTTGATTATGAATCCCAGACAATCTCCTAATTCCTCAGAGTTACAAGCTGTAGCTATAAATGTATTTCTCAGATGAAGTGGGCACTAGGAATTCTAATTACAGGCTTCACGTTTTGCTAATCACTTTCTGGTTGCCAATATTGTAGTTAGAGAGCCAGTGTGGAGAACGGCAAACAACAGCATTAAATAAATAAATAACTGGAACATTTATACCAATTAATTCCACCCGCCGCCCCACAAGTGCCCTCATCAGAATTTAAACTTTTAAAGTGGCCTATAACACAATTAGAAATTTATAGGAAAAGAAATTTTTTATATAAAAGTGTAAGTACTGACCAACAACACAAGACAGAGACAGTTCTTACATGTCACGTATAAAATAAATAACCGGCCAATAGGGCTTTAGTCACAAATTTTTTTTAAAAGAGTACATGAAGGCGAGACACTATGGGCTGCTCATACTTGTACAGCCACTGTTGTTACTGACATTCCAACGGATGTTACAGGCCACTTTCAACGGTTAAATTCTCATGAAGGCACTCTTAGAAAAGTTGAAACCTGGTTAATAAGACTAAATGTTGTGGCCGAGGGCTCATTTGTTTCAATTCCCGCGCGATATAATTTGAAACAAGACGTTTCCGACCTGGCAACATGTTTCCAGTCATCAACAGTCCAATGTTGGTGTCCACGGGCCCAGGCGAGGCGTAAAGCTTCGTCTCGTGCAATCATCAAGGGTACATGAGTGGGCCTTCGACTCCGAATGCACATATAGACGATGTTTCGTTGAACTGTTCGCACGCTGACGCTTGTTGAAGGCCCACAATTGAAATCTGCATCAATTTACGGAATGGTTGCACTCCTGTCACATTGAACGATTCTCTTCAGTTGGTCCAGTTCTTGCGGGATCTTTTTCCCGCCGCAGCGACGAAGAAGATGTGATGTTTTAGCGGATTCCTGATATTCACTGTATTCTCGTGAAATGGTCGTGTGGGAAACTCCCCACTTCATCGGTACCTCGGAGATGCTGTGTCCCATTGCTCGTGCGCCAACTATAAAACCACATTCAAACTCACATAAATCTTGATAACCTGCCAGTGGCAGCAGTAACCGATCTAACAACTGCGCCAGAAACTTCTGTTCCTATTAGGCGTTGCAGACCACAGCGCAGCATTCTGCCTGTTTACACATCTCTGTATTTGAATACGCCAGCCTATACCAATTTCTGTGGCGCTTCAATGTATACAAAGCCACAGTGTCTTACGAATCACCAGACAAGTAGTCTCTTAAGCTAAATATAGACGAACTTACAGAATGAGAGAGGAATCAGTGTCACATAGTGACATTGGGAACGCTGACAAGAACTTCGTCCTTATCCTTATTTTACCGCTAAGCAAATGAACTAGGCAGAAGTAATTATATGCACATGCATATATAACGTGAAAATATAATTATGAAGCAAATTACATTTAAAGATGCATCCATTAGAATATATACATGCCATCTTCTATTTGCTAGACAGTGAGCTCTGTTGCGTATTCGAAAACACCGCCGTTGTCAAGGCAAGGCAGAGGCCAAGATGGCAGCGATGAAAGCAAAAAGTGTGTACTGAAATGGACGCTGTTGTCATGGTAACATAGAAACCAATAGGGCACCTTGGATGCCAAAGAAGTGCAGAAGAGAACGCCGACTGTACGGTTGTTCAAAAAAAATGGTTCAAATGGCTCTGAGCACTATGGGACCTAACATCTGTGGTCATCAGTCCCCTAGAACTTAGAAGTACTTAAACCTAACTAACCTAAGGACATCACACACATCCATGCCCGAGGCAGGATTCGAACCTGCGACCGTAGCAGTCGCGCGGTTCCGAACTGAGCGCCTCAACCGCGAGACCACCGCGGCCGGGTTACGGTTGTTCGGACGAATCGTGACACAGGTTGCTGGAAGAACTGAAAATCATCGTTACCATGTGACTGTGTGCGATGGAAAAATTGGCGAAATATTGCACAGAAAATATAATGACAGAGTGGGTAGTAGAATGAAAACAAATATATTACAAAATGCTGCAAAGCTGTTACATAGTACCTCCTAGTGAAACATTAAGCAGTAGACGAGATGCTGCTGTCAAGGTGCCATGGTGACAAAAATTACGACTAGGAAAACAGAAAACTGCACCCACTGATGCCGATTTTGGTCTGTGGGAACGACAGAAAGTCGATATCCTCAGTGACCTCTGTGTCGACGTTTCCATGGCATTCGCGGCTAAATACATGCATGACGACGTGCCATTAGTAATGTATGTGGTGATAAATACAGAACACAAAAAAAAATTAATGGCCAAATTGGTCTTAACGGGTCAACATATTTCTGAGAAATTTATTTATTACAAACATTATGCGTTACTCTTCTACTATTTGATGCCTCTAAGAATAGGTTAGTCTACTCTCTAATACATTGAACAATATGCACCAAAATCTTGTTTTTTCTGTTCAACATGAATAACAAAAATTAATTACTTTCTACCTGTAACAGTCTCCAATATTGAAGAACAGCATATACTTGCTATATGTAGAAGACCTGTAACGACTGATGCAATTAGTCATGCTTAGTCGTGTCAGCTGAACAAAAATGAAAGAGTTTTTCCTGTTCGATATTAAATAGAATGGTTCAAATGGCTGTGAGCACTATGGGACTTAACTGCTGAGGTCATCAGTCCCCTAGAACTTAGAATTACTTAAACCTAACTACCATAAGGACATCACACACATTCATGCCCGAGGTAGGATTCGAACCTGCGACCGTAGCAGTCGCGCGGCTCCAGACTGCAGCGTCTAGAACCGCTCGGCCACCGCGGCCGGCGAATAGAATGAGTCAGCTACCACTCTCACCAGATCAAATACAAAGAGAAATATCACTTCGCAAACAAATTGCTGCTGCTTATTAAAAATGTTAGGTATCCTTTTCCGATAAAGTACAGCCACAAAAACCTCAGGCAACCACGAAAAAATATATCTCCAAAATGCTCTATATGGGAACTACCTTAAATAGTGTTATGTTACGCTAATGTTTTTTAATAATTTACAGAAATGAAAAGATAAAGCCTTAAAACGATAAATATTTGCGCCATTAGTTATTACTCTAGATGGTCTCAAAGTAAATGATAAAATGTTTATGAGATAGAGAAGGCTTGTTAGTAAAATAAAACACAGCATTAAAATACATATAAAATGTGAATAAAATTGTACTATTGTTCGATTTTCATACAAAAAAAGACGAGATGGTAGACATGACAAAATCGTAGGTCGAGAAGGGAAAGCCAGGGTCCTTCGTTCAAATTATATTCTCGAACACATCGACGTATGCTTCACGGATCGTTTTTTCGGTGAAACAAGTCTCAAGTTCTTCTAAGGTATTTATCAGAAAGCAGTTTTGGACAGTATGTAGGATTTGCATATCATTTTCTGCATCATATGCTGAATGTTCATCCACGGTCAGATGATGTCCAGTCACTGATTAGTTACACGGTGCACCCATTATATGTTATTTAAATCTTGTTTTAAGACTTCCACCAGTCTGCACAATGTACAGGGTGAATATAATTGAAGTTAAACTTTCAAAACCCTGTAGAAATAACATCACTGATCAGAATGACGTCAAATTGCAACGGAATATTATCGGAAAAGGGGGAAACGTGTGGCACAAGAAAAATAACTAGGTACAAAATTTAGCAATAGATGTCGCTGTAAGTATCCTAATTTAATAGTGGTCGACTGCAAATGACAAATGAAACATACAATAATGCCTAAGCTGTATGTCCGACGTTAAACAAACTGCACTACTCAGCGTGGATGTGTGTACAGGTGTGATTCTATTCGTCATATAAGTCCATCCACCACAGCAAGGTCATATCATATCGGATGGGAAAATCGGTTTTTAATTGTCCTCACGCCAAAAACTGCATAAAAAGCACCACCCACATCGGTCTTTAATTGTCCTGAGGACAAAAATAGCATCAAAAGCATCAATCACATTGATATTAATTGTCCTGACGGCATAAACCGCATAACAAGCATCAATCTAAATCAAATCGCATTATTAATTTCCTTGTGTCGCAAAACATGTTCAATATGCTGTCCACCGTTTTCTGTAACAAGTTGAAATCGAGAAACAGCATGTTCCATATCTGATAGAAGTGTTTGCGGGGTCACGTTCAGAATGTGTTGCGCAATGCGTGCCTACAATGCAGGTAAGTCTGCAATTGGAACACGGAACGCAACGTCTTTCAGATAGCCCCACAACCAGAAGTCACATGGATTAATTTTAGGTAATCGAGATGGTTAGGCTGTAGGCAAATGGCCGCTGATAATTCTAGCATTTCCGAAATGGCCAATCATTGTCCACTTCCATGCGAGCAAGAAATTCTAATGTAAGGGTATCTCTTACTCGCAGGTCTACTGGGAGCAATTCGTGCACAAAGGAAATTTTGAATCGATAGCAAAGAAGGATATTACGTAGCATTTTACTTACCGTGCTCAACGACATGTCCAATGTTCGGGCAATTCTCCGTGAACTACGTGTTTACACACCACCATTCGTTATCTCCTGCCACTGACGTCGAATCAACTCGTTTCCTCCCTTTACCAGTTTGCACACCAAAAGAACCCGTCTTTTCGAAGTTCCGGATAATCTTCCGATCCACGGCAGTCATCGGACCAAACGCCTTTTTTTCAAACCCTTCAGAGTCCGGAACTTCTGCAGAGCGACATGTTCAAAGTCATCATTGTTGTAATACAGTTTTATAAGCAGAGCGCGATCCTACATTGAGACAGTCATGACGAACGTCGCAGATGCGAAAGGAGGAAAAACCGTGTACCCGGCGTGCTTATACCAACTTCAGTGAGTCGTACACATGACAGGTGTTTTCATTTACGTATTGCGACACATTCACGCCATCTATTGATCAATTTTTTTCTCTTGCCATACGTTTTCCACGTTCTCCGATAATATTCCGTTGCAATTTGACATCATTTTGACCAGTGGTGTTATTTCTACAGCGTTTTGAAAGTTTAAGTTGAATTGGAACCACCCTGTATATCTTATATCAATCCTTACAAGTTTATTTATGTATATTAATCTTGAGAATGGATATTTAAAATGACCAACAGTGTGTTTCAATTTATTTGCAAATATATTTGTGACACAGAGTGCTAACGACGTGTTGGTAGTCTTAAACCATCTGTACATCCTATCAAAAGCGATTCCCATATAGATCATTTTGGAGAAATACTTTTCCGTAGTTACCTGAAGTTGTTTTGACTGCATTTTTTCAGATAAATGTATTTAACATTTTAAAATCATAGCCAATAGCAGCAGCAACTTGTTAGAACAGAAGCTTCTCTGCGTTTTTGATCTGGTGAGAGCGGTAGCTTAATCATTCTATTTAATACCGAACAGAAGGAAGTTCTTTTACATTTCTGTGGATGAAATCACTTAGCATGAATTACTGCATCGGGCGTTACAGGTTTTCTATATACAGCAAATGCATGTTGTCCCTCAGTATTGGAGACTGTTAAATCGAGAAAGTTAATAACTTTTTGTTTTTATGTTGAACAGTAAAAACAATGTTTGGGTGCAAAATTGTTCAACGTATCAGTCGGATCACTAAGTTCTTCTTAGAGCAATGAAATAGAAGGAGATTATTATAAGCATAACATTTATAATAAACAACTTTTCCAAGAGTATGTCGATAGTCTCTAAAAATGATATTTCATTGTAATTAACAAAAATGTCGGCAGTGACACCAGCCAGGCATTATCCATAACTAGGCCTTCTTTATTTAAAAAAAACATGAGGTTGCTAGAGGAAAAGTAATCAAAACCAAAAGATGGCTCTAGAAGCTTAGTTATTTCAGAGGTTTCACCATGATAATCAGCTTGTTGTTAACAACTTCTCCGCTGAAGATACGAACAGTTTCAGCTGCGAGGATATTTGTGTACAGACTTTTTTACATCAAGCGAAACTAAGCGTGCACCTGGAAAAACAGGAACTGTATAAACACTTGCTGCCATTTCATAACTGTGTTAACGGAGATATTGCTTTCGAAAATCTAAAATTGTTTCAAAATTTCATGCCATTTTCTGTTGAGATAACATGAAGGGCAAACAATAATACTCACTAGTGGAAAATGGCCCAATCTTGTTTATGAAGCTTTGTCTGGGTCCTAAGTTTTGGAAAAGGCAGAGCGATTATTTTTAGTTGTTGCTTGGATTTTTGCGAAAATAATTTTACCTTTTCATCAATCAGTCTTCTAATTCTTGCTTGCAATTTTGGAAGTGTGTCTTCATTTATTTCATTGATATTAGTTTCTCGAAAAAGAAGTTGTAACTTTCGAGATACAACCATCCCTGGAAATTACAATGAGGGTATTGCATTAATTTGCTTTCGTTATTACCCACTGATACGTGATACGTTTTCTGAGTTCTATCTCTTGATTGCTAACAATTTCTCCTTTCCTTTTTCTAAAATTTCACACAAACGTTTTATCATTTAATTTGGGACTACCTAGATTAATTTTCATTGCTCATATATTTATCGTTTTAACCCTATATCATTCTATTTCTCTAAATTAATAAAAGAGATTTCTGCATCTTACTGCTGCTAAGCATTGTTTGGCCTTTGATTTCTTTATTCTGTTTTTATCATCAGATTGATTACTAGTGACAAGTCATCATATATGTATTCAGCTACCTAGCAGTCCATGCCATGAAAACTTCCACTCAGAGATCTCTGCGACATCGACTTTCAGTCGTTACCATGGCCAAAATCGTCATTACAGAGTGCAGTTTTCTATTTTTCTACCCGCAGTTTTTGTCACCATGGCACCCTGACAATAGCACCCTGTCCAGAGCTTAATGCATCACTAGAACGTGCCATGTAACAGTTTTACAACATTTTGTAATATGTTTATTTCCGTTTTAGTACCTAGTTTGTCATTATATTGTTTTCTTAATATTACGCCAGTTTCTCAGTCACAAGCCGTCACATGAGAACGATGGTTTTGAGTTCTTCCACTAACCAATGTTATGAGTTGTCTGGAGAATCGTCGTTGAAGACATCGATCTAGATCGTTACCACGGCTACATTCGGTGTCCCCATCTGTACCTCTGCCATATTGGTTTCTACGTGACCATGTAAACGGCGTCCCTTCAAGTACACACTTTTGCAATTTCATGACAGACATCTTGTCATCTGCGTTGCTTTGAAAATAACGTCATTTTCGTATATACACTGTCTAGTAAGAAACAGACGAGCGACATATATCTTAATGGGTGCATCTTTAAAATTAATTTTTTTCTAGTTATATTTTTATATAATATCTGCATGTGCCTGTAATTATATTTTTCTAGTTTATTTTTTTATCTGCAAAATATTGATAACGACTATGTTTTGGTCATTCTTACTTATGTGACTAGGTGATACTGCTTCCTCGCTCATTCTGTAAGGTCGCCTATGTTCAGCATAAAAATTACTTGTCTAATGGTTTGCCTTCTTATATATTCGTTCCTGGCCTAGGAGAACTTAGTTTATAAATTCCATATAACACCGACATTTCACTTTTTGCGAAACGTTAACCATTGGGTGGCGCTGACGTAATTGCAGGGCTCGCATAATGAAGAGGACTTCAAGGTAAAGTCGAAACTGTTCATAATTAATAAGTACCGTTCTCTCTAGACTGTTATTTTAAGCAAACACTAGTACCAGGTTGCTGATCTCCTAAGGGCAATGATGTCTAAGATTATATACATAATGTAGGAAGTACACAGTGGGCACGTGTAAGCGTCTGTTATGTAATCTAATACACTGCTGGAAAAAAGTTAGTACACCGGTAAGAGACGTTGATTTTGATCCGATGACAGAATTTGACAGCTAGGCGATAGTTGATGTACTGATAATGGTTTCCTCGTCGTCCGCCAAGAGATAGTGTATTTAAATAGTTTCCAGAGTGCTTTCTGTGTCTACCCTTCAATAAGGAACGCTCACAGCCAGAAGGCTCAATATGGTTCAAACATGTGAAGCAAGCAGGCAATTATGTTATGGAGACGCACTCGTGATACCTACAGCCAACTGAGCTAGTTTGTAAGAGTTCAATATGATACCTTCCTAGTGGCGGGATTGTGCTTTCAGAGAATTGCCACACGAGTTCAACGTGCAGCGGCAGTTGTGCAGCGATGGTGATAACAGAAGCCACGTGAACTTTATCTCACCCATAGACGAGGTTCTGGATGTCCACACAGCATGGGCGCCGGCCATTGTAAGGGCAGCATATTGTACAGCCTTCACAGCACAGATAAGATGGCTGGTGAGCCCAGACTTGTCAACACGAAATGTTGTGAACTGGTTGTTAGCAGTGTGACTACGAGCAAGTACACCTCTAGTATGTCTTACACTCACGCCACAACATCGACTTGCACTGCTCGACTGGTGCCGACACAGCGTCACTTGGAGGATGGAATGGCGCGTCTTGGTCTTCAGCGATGAAAGCAGATTCTGCCTGGATGCAAGTGATCGTCATCTGCCCATACGACGTTGAGATAGTGAGCGCTGTCTTGTAGACTGCATTTGGCCATGACACACTGGCCCCATCCTAAGAAGTAAGGTGTGGGATGCGATAAGCTACTGTTCTTGTTTATCTTTGGTGTTTCTAGAGGCGACGCTAACCAGCGTTATGGTGTGCAGGATGTTGTTAGATCCATTCTTTTACCAATCTTGCAGCAAAAAGAGTTATGGTGTTCCAACATGACTGCTCGCCCGCACACTGCCCGTGAAAGTCAATGTGCTCTGCAAGAGTTGCAATAAGTTCCCTGGACAGCACAATCTCTGGACTTGAATCCAGTCGAGGACATGTAGAGTATGGTGGAACGAGTAGTGACTCGTGAAACTCAGCAAACAGCAAGTCACAGAACTACGCAAAAAGGTCGAGCAGGGGCGGAATAACAAATCCCATCGACTTGATGCCAGAGTCAACACCTGTATGCCGCTCCTGGGTGCTACACCACATCCTAACGTGTGTGTTTCAGCATTGGTCGATACCTGGTACCTCAGAACCTCTTGTGATATTGATCTGTAAATGTAATCATTTCGGTTTCGGTGGCACGGTTCTTTCCGTACCTTTACGACTGACCTGCACCTACCTGTGAACATTGTCTCAGCAGATCATCAGTAGGAAAGCCGAGTGAAACCTACTGCACCTCGACGTGAACCAGGCTGCAATTAAAGTCACTAATCTACGTTTCGGGAGAAACACGAAATGAAAGGTTGGACATTTTTTCCTCAATTAATATACTCTGAAACTTAGGTGAACAAGTATCACTGAAAGTGCGTGCTAGTATTAACACAGTCACTCACAATCCCTTTCACTCACGTTAGCAAGTTGATGGTATTGCATTTCCCGAAAACGTAATAGCTACAAAAATACTCCCTCCCCCCTCACCCCCCCCCCCCCCACCATGAACCATGGACCTTGCCGTTGGTGGGGAGGCTTGCGTGCCTCAACGATACAAACAGCCGTACCGTAGGTGCAACCACAACGGAGGGGTATCTGTTGAGAGGCCAGACAAATGTGTGGTTCCTGAAGAGGCGCAGCAGCCTTTTTCAGTAGTCGCAGGGGCAACAGTCTGGATGATTGACTGATCTGGCCTTGTAATACTAACCAAAACGGCCTTGCTGTGCTGGTACTGCGAACGGCTGAAAGCAAGGGGAAACTAAAGCCGTTATATTTCCCGAGGGCATGCAGCTTTACTGTATGGTTAAATGATGATGGCGTCCTCATGGGTAAAATAGTCCCCCATTCGGATCTCCGGGCGGGGACTACTCAGGGGGACGTCGTTATCAGGAGAAAGAAAACTGGCGTTCTACGGATCGGAGCGTGGAATGTCAGATCCCTTAATCGGGCAGGTAGGTTAGAAAATTTAAAATGGGGAATGGATAGGTTAAAGTTAGATATAGTGGGAATTAGTGAAGTTCGGTGGCAGGAGGAACAAGACTTATGGTCAGGTGAATACAGGGTTACAAATACAACATCAAATAGGAGTAATGCAGGAGTAGGTTTAATAATGAATAAAAAAATAGGAGTACGAGTAAGCTACTACAAACAGCATAGTGAACGTATTACAGTGGCCAAGATAGACACAAAGCCCACGCCTACTACAGTAGTACAAGTTCATATGCCAACTTGCTCTGCAGATGACGAAGAAATTGAAGAAATGTATGATGAGATAAAAGAAATTATTCAGGTAGTGAAGGAGACTAAAATTTAATAGTCATGGGTGACTGGAATTCGAGAGTAGGGAAAGGGAGAGAAGGAAACATAGTAGGTAAATATGGATTGGGGGTAAGAAATGAAAGAGGAAGCTGTCTGGTAGAATTTTGCACAGAGAATAACTTAATCATAGCGAACACTTGGTTCAAGAATCATAAAAGAAGGTTGTATACATGGAAGACCCCTGGAGATACTAAAAGGTATCAGATAGGTTATATAATGGTAAGACAGAGATTTAGGAACCAGGTTTTCAATTTTAAGACATTTCCAGGGGCAGATGTGGACTCTGATCACAATCTATTGGTTATGAACTGTAGATTAATACTGAAGAAACTACAAAAAGGTGGGAATTTAAGGAGATGGAACCTGGATAAACTGACTAAACCAGAGGTTGTACAGAGTTTCAGGGAGAGCATAAGGGACCAATTGACAGGAATGGGGGAAAGAAATACGGTAGAAGAAGAATGGATAGCTCTGAGGGATGAAGTAGTGAAGGCAGTAGAGGATCAAGTAGGTAAAAAGACGAGGGCTAATAGAAATCCTTGGGTAACAGAAGAAATATTGAATTTAATTGATGAAAGGAGAAAATATAAAAATGCAGTAAATGAAGCAGGCAAAAAGGAATACAAACGTCTCAAAAATGAGATCGCCAGGAAGTGCAAAATGGCTAAGCAGGAATGGCTAGAGGACATATGTAAGGATGTAGAGGCTTATCTCACTAGGGGTAAGATAGATACTGCCTACAGGAAAACTAAAGAGACCTTTGGAGAAAAGAGAGCCACTTGTACGAATATCAAGAGCTCAGATGGAAACCCAGTTCTAAGCAAAGAACGGAAAGCAGAAAGGTGGAAGGAGTGTATAGAGGGTGTATACAAGGGCGATGTACGTGAGGACAATATTATGGAAATGGAAGAGGATGTAGATGAAGATGAAATGGAAGAAACTATACTGCGTGACGAGTTTGACAGAGCACTAAAAGACCTGAGTCAAAACAAGGCCCCGGGAGTAGACAACATCCCATTAGAACTACTGACGGCCTTGGGAGAGCCAGTCCTGACAAAACTCTATCATCTGGAGAGCAAGATGAACGAGACAGGCAAAATACCCTCAGACTTCAAGAAGAATATAATAATTCCAATCCCTAAAAAAGCAGGTGCTGACAGATGTGAAAATTACCGGACTATCAGTTTAATAAGCCGCAGCTGCAAAATATTAACGCGAATTATTTACAGACGAATTGAAAAACTGATAGAAGCCGACCTCGGGGAAGATCAGTTTGGATTCCGTAGAAATGTTGGAACACGTGAGGCAATACTGACCCTACGACTTACCTTAGAAAATAGATTAAGGAAAGGCAAACCTACGTTTCTAGCATTTGTAGACTTAGAGAAAGCTTTTGACAATGTTGACTGGAATAGACATTTTCAAATTCTAAAGGTGGCAGGGGTAAAATACAGGGAGCGAGAGGCTATTTACAATTTGTACAAAAACCAGATGGCAGTTATAAGAGTCGAGGGGCACGAAAGTGAAGCAGTGGTGGGGAAGGGAGTGAGACAGGGTTGTAGCCTCTCTCCGATGTTATTCAATCTGTATACTGAGCAAGTAGTAAAGGAAACAAAAGAAAAATTTGGAGTAGGTATTAAAATCCAGGGAGAAAAAATAAAAACTTTGAGGTTCGCCGATGACATTATAATTCTATCAGAGACAGCAAAGGACTTGGAAGAGCAGTTGAACGGAATGGACAGTGTCTTGAAAGGAGGATATAAGATGAACATCAACAAAAGCACAACGAGGATCATGGAATGTAGTCGAATTAAATCGGGTGATGCTGAGGGAATTAGATTATGAAAAGAGACACTTAAAGTAGTAAATGAGTTTTGCTATTTGGGGAGCAGAATAACTGATGATGGTCGAAGTAGAGAGGATATAAAATGCAGAGTGGCAATGGCAAGGAAAGCGTTTCTGAAGAAGAGAAATTTGTTAACATCGAGTATAGATTTAAGTGTCAGGAAGTCGTTTCTAAAAGTATTTGTATGGAGTGTAGCCATGTATGGAAGTGAAGCATGGACAATAAATAGTTTAGACAAGAAGAGAATAGAAGCTTTCGAAATGTGGTGCTACAGAAGAATTTTGAAGACTAGGTGGGTAGATCACGTAACTAATGAGGAGGTATTGAATAGGATTGTGGAGAAGAGAAGTTTGTGGCACAACTTGACTAGAAGAAGGGATCGGTCGGTAGGACATGTCCTGAGGCATCAAGGGATCACAAATTTAGCACTGGAGGGCAGCGTGGAGGGTAAGAATCGTAGAGGGAGACCAAGAGATGAATACACTAAGCAGATGCAGAAGGATGTAGGTTGCAGTATGTACTGGGAGATGAAGGCGCTTGCACAGGATAGAGTAGCATGGAGAGCTGCATCAAACCAGTCTCAGGACTGAAGACCACAACACAACAACAAAAATACTGATTGTTTTTGAATGATAATGCTCGCCAAATATTAAGTCTGTCGATAGCAACTGCAGTCACAGTTTTTAGCCACCGACCTGCTCAATACGCCACGCGGAATATATGTCTTTTCTCGTCACAAAATTCACTGAAAAATTCCGAAATTTCTACACACACATCGGAACAGTTATGCCGTCACTTTCCAACACTTCTGATGTATGAAACACTGCTATATCAGGCAAGTTATCATCTCCATCGGAACTACTACTGCACACGTCCGATCTGTTTCATGGCTAGGCTTCCACTCTTCTCTAGAATACTGTAAGTCTTCTCTACCAGCAGAGAAAGGCGCGCGAAGAATATTTCTTTACCATTGGTCAGTTTACTTAACAACCAATAGCAAAACAACATTCTCCCGCGTCAGTCCGCGCTTTTCATCCATAACCAATCGCAAAATAGTAGACCTCACGACTGCACTTTTTACCGACGTAATTATCTAATGTGCTGAAGTTTTGTTTATGCATAAAGTTATTTACTATTGTTATTTATACCTGAATTAGCTTTCCCTTTACCATAAACTTACTTTACAAATCTATTCCACAAAAATCCCCTTTGTCCATATCCATGATTCTTCGAAATGTTCCCACACTAAATCCTATTACATAACTCGTTAAACAATTATCTTCATATTAACATTAATCCACACTCACGCATCATTCATACTGCTAAAACACATTTATAACATTTTACATACACAACAAGACATAATAACATTTTATGAAAATACTATAAAAGTTTATGAAAAACATTCTATTACTTTAGTGCACTCTAGTGGGCACAATCAAAACTAAAATCACAGTCCCCCTATCCAATATTGTCGTCTATCGGCTGATACATAAACTACGTGCGCGTCCAGTCTCGCGTCACCATCTGTCACTCTCCAGCTCCGAAACACGCCTCCCACTTAACCGCCTCCAAGGCAGGATCGTCATATGGCGCTACGCCTCAGTGTACTCCATATGTACTGTTGTACCAATAAATATTGAAGGAATTGGAAACTTCTAAAAGAGTGTACAGCAGTGTGCGTACAACAGCCTTGCAACTTCCATTTAGAAGTGGACAGTTACTAACAGTAACATGTACAGTTCTGCCAAGTACTTACGACAGAGAGGTCAAACCGTACAACGATGACCAATCCTGTCGTCATGGAAGCCACACACCTTGTCCCCACTGGTCCGTCAATAGCGAAAAGTCCTGCGGCACTGCTGGTGAGTCGGCCACGGCGCGGTTGGCGAGAAAACACGCACAGTTCCGTGTGGTCGTTACGGCCTATTCATAGCAACAGCTCCTTGACTTGCTGCTAAGTGCGGTTGGCCTCCTGGATAACTGCGTCGCTGCTATGTGATATGCTACTCAGCTAGAAAAAAGACATCACTACCCATCGTCAACTCAGTAGCGCCGTCGTCCGCAAGTAGATAGCAGCTTAATAAGCTGCTATCCCTATTAAATACGCTACTAACATGTAAGTGTTTAGAATACGTTCACGAAAGAAATTGATACTTCTACCATGTTGTGCATACAATATGGCCCAATCACACTTTTAGCAAAATCACAAAGGTGGTAGATTTTCGTAGCAATCCCACTAGAATGCCGTCATGTCTTTCAGTTATCATCTGACACCCAACTACCAGCTCTTTCAGCTCTTGATTCAAAAAAATGGTTCAAATGGCTCTAAGCACTAAGGGACTTAACTTCTGAGGTCATCAGTCCCCTAGAATTTAGAACTACTTAAACCTAACTAACCTAAGGACATCACACACATACATGCCCGAGGCAGGATTCGAACCTACGACCGTAGCGGTCGCGCGGTTCCAGACTGTAGCGCCTAGAACCGCTCGGCCCTCTTGATTCACATTGTATGTTTACATGCATACATGGGTCTCTGCAGTAGACAATCCGTATCAATCAACATGACGATCGTTCCTCTAAGAGAAGCATGGAGTCCTTGATATGAAGGAGTCAAAGGCGTAGTCCATAATAGTAGTATCATAACCACTACACCACGGTGCCACTCAGCTTCTTCTGCAACATGGCTCCCTCCTTAAGAGAACAGTCGGGCAAAAAGTCATCAGTCCTGCGTACTCAGACTCCTGATGACTGACTCCCGCCTTGGCGGTGATCTTCTTAGAACTTCTTTTCCCGCTTCGCTCTTCGTCACCTTTCCGCTTGTTGCCCGTAGCTGGAGCTTCGAATTTACCCCGGGGTGCAGGATCCTTATAGGGCTTCATTCGAAGCACGTGGACCGTATCTCTGATCTTTCGTCGTCTTGTGTCGGGATCGAAATCTTCAACTTCTTAAGTATCAGCAGACAACTGTCTTACAACCTTATTAGGTACAAAGTAGCGCCTGAGGAGATACTCAGAGAGACCAACCTTCCGCACAGGAGTGAAGATCCAGACGAGATCACCAGGCTGGTACACAACAGGGCGGTGGCTTGCGTCATACCTTCGGCGATCGTTTTCTTGAACCTGCAGCGTGCGGAGTCGAGCTAACTGCCGAGCTTCCTCAGCTCTGGTTAACACCTGGCCGATGTAGTCGTCGTCCACGTCATCAGGATGTAACGTAAGCACAGTATCCATCGTCGTCGTCGCCTCAAGCCCATGCACCAGGAAAAATGGCGTAAGTCCTGTGGTTTCTTGTTTGGCGGTGTTGTAGGAAAACGTCACGGATGGCAGCACCTCATCCCAGTTGCTCTGCTCAACATTGACGAACATTGATAGCATGTCTGCCAAGGTCTTATTAAGGCGTTCAGTAAGGCCTTAGTTTGCGGATGGTAGGCAGTCGTCATGTGATGAGAAATCTTGCACCGACGGTTTATTTCTGTCACAAGATTCGACTGAAAAACTTTCCCTCGATCCGTAATTAACGACCTTGTGGCACCATGTTTTAATATAATGTCTTCCACGATGAATTTGGCTGCCTCGAATGCTTCGGCTGTTTTCACGGCTTTTATGATGGAATAGCGAGTCAGATAATCAGCGCAAACAATAATCCATCTATTGCCACTAGCAGACGTAGGAAATCGTCCGAGTTGGTCAATCCCAAAACGATGGAAAGGCGTTTCGTCTGGTGTAATTGGTATGTGTCGGCCAGGAGGTTTCTGAGGAACGGCCTTTCTCCGCTGGCACTCTCGACAGTGCTACACATAGTGACGGACACTCCTATATAAACCTGGCCAGAAAAATCTCTTACGAATCCTATTGTATGTCTTAATAAATCCTAAATGTCCGGCCTCAGGTCTGTCATGGAATTTCTGTACAACATCTAAGCGCATGTGTTTAGGATCAAAGTTTTTCTTGCAAAGCAATCCATTAACTACCTTAAATTGTCTTTTCACATCCTCTGACCGATTTAAGGCAAGCATAATTTGAGATATCTTCGCATCCTTCTTCTGCTCAGCAGAGAGATGCTGGAGCGCAGTGAGACAGTCACTATCTTCATCAAAGTCTTGGTGGCCTTGCACAGGGTTTCTTGAGAGACAGTGACATATTGGTGTTTTCTTCCATTTTTGTATACTATGGTAATGTCATGCTCTTGAAGACGTAGTGCCCACCTGGTGAGTCGTCCTGTTGGATCCTTAACACCTGTCAACCAACAAAGAGAATGATGGTCTGTAACAACTGTGAACGGCCTTCCATAGAGATACTGTCCAAATTTGCACATGGCCCTGATCACAGCAAGACATTCGCTTTCTGTAGTTGAGTAGTTTCTCTCGCCTTTTGTAAATGTCCTAGAAGCATAGGCCTATAACCTTCTCTTTTCCATCCGAAATTTGTACAAGAACAGCACCGATCCCATACTCACAGGCATTTGTGTGTAGTTTTGTAGGTGCTCTCTCATCATACAGACCACGTACAGGGTCAGTAGTCAAAGCTTTTCGCAGCACATCGAAACAACGCTTGAAGTGGCCTGGCTTTGATACAAAAGTCTTTGATAAAACGACGGTAATAAAAACACAATCCGAGGAAGCTTTCTGCATCACTAATACTTTTAGGAATAGGAAATTCCGTTATAGACCTCACCTTCTCTGGGACTGGCCGCACACATTCGTTTCACACAAGGTGTCCAAGTATTTTGATTTCTTTTTCTCCAAAGAGACACTTTCTTGGATTGAGTTTCAGTCCTCCTTGTTGGAGACACTTAAGAATGGCTCTCAGTCTTTTTATATGTTCTTCAAATGTGTCTGAGAACACTATAATGTCATCTAAAAACAAAGACACATCGTCCACTTCAGGTGCCTTAGAAGATTATCCATCATCGGTTCAAAAGTTGCTGGTACATTACACAAACCAAACGGTACTACCTTAAACTCATACAGGCCCTCAGGGGTGATGAATACAGTTTTCTCACGATCAGCCTCATCTACTTCGATTTGCCAGTATCCCAAGTACATGTCCATGGTTGAGAAACACTTAACCCCCTTCAGACAATCTAGTGTATCGTCTACTCCGGAAGAGGGTAAACGTCCTTTTTAGTTATCTTATTAAGCTTCCTGTAATCTACACAAAAGCGCCAACAGCCATCCTTCTTCCTGACGGGGACCACTGGTGACGACCATGTGCTCTGCGAAGGCTGAATGATGTCATTTTAATCATTTTCTCTACCTCGTCGAGAATTATTAGACATCCCGTTGCTGACACACAGTATGCTCTCTGGCTTATTGGTTGATGGTCTCCGTGTTAATCCGATGTTTCACCGTCGATTTGTCTTATTTGCTCTTCACCTGTGGATTGAAGCATTCAGGGAACTCTTGAAGAATGGCAAGTAACCTCCTCTGTTGATCCTTAGTGAGATCTGGTGATAATCGAGCTAGAAGATCTTGTCTCGTAGTGGTAGCGCTAATTTCGCCCACACAATCGGCATGGGAGTTTTCTATGATGCCCAGCTGTTCTTCAATTAACGGCTCAGTGTTTGCTACGCGCACGCATCTTGGAAGGATCTGCGGTTCTCGGCGACAGTTAACTATCCACAATTCACCGAATCCGTTCTTCAACGAGACGGCAGAGGCCGGGATGAACAAGTAATTCTTCAGTGGTATGCTTCTCTTACATTCCACCAGAAGATCCATGGGTTAGAGGCATGGCATGACACGTAACAGTTACCTTTCTAGCGCTGACTGCAGAAATAATCACTTCATCCAGCACACATAACCTCCACACACTCGGATGCGCATCTTCCTGTCCACAGTATCTCATCTCGCCTATCATAATCTTCGAGCGACCACAACCTATAATTGCCTGAGGAGCTTTCAGAAAGTCCCAAGAGAGAATGACGTCATAACTATACTCTTGTAAGACGATGAATTCTAAGGTCTCTGTATGGCCACTTACACCCACACGAATGGTACATGTTCCTGTACGTTTTACATATTTCTCATTAGCCACCTTCAGGAGAGCTGTTTTGCTGGCGACGAATACAGTTTTCTGCAACTGGCAACGGTACTTATACGAAGTGACTGAATATGACGCTCCAGAGTCCACAAGAGCTTGGGCTGGTCGGCCATCGATCAGGTTATCGACGTAGTTTCCTATCATTTTTGTAGTGGTCGACGGCGGAGGATTTTTCTCTTCGACGGCCTCACCTCCAAGGAAGGTCGCACCCTTTAGTTTTCCAGGTTGCGCCGGCTTGGTGATCGGCTGGAGCTTCTAAACGGCGATGGAGAGCTTGATCGGCGTGTTGGGGAGCGTCCTCTCCAACGACTAGCCTAAGGCGATGGTGACCTACGTCATCCTGCACCAACATCTACATCTACATTCATATTCCGCAAGCCACCTGACGGTGTGTGGCGGAGAGTACCTTGAGTACCTCTTTCGGTTCTCCCTTCTATTCCAGTCTCGTATTGTTCGTGGAAAGAAGGATTGTCGGTATGCCTCTGTGTGGACTCTAATCTCTCTGATTTTATCCTCATGGTCCCTTCGCGAGATATACGTAGGAGGGAGCAATATACTGCTTGACTCCTCGGTGAAGGTATGTTCTCGAAACTTCAACAAAAGCCCATACCGAGCTACAGAGAGTCTTTCCTGCAGTCTTCCACTGGAATTTATCTATCATCTCCGTAATGCCCTCGCGATTACCAAACGATCCTGTAACGAAGCGCGCTGCTCTCCGTTGGATCTTCTCTATCTCTTCTATCAACCCTAACTGGTACGGATCCCACACAGCTGAGCAATATTCAAGCAGTGGGCGAACAAGCGTACTGTAACCTACTTCCTTTGTTTTCGGATTGCATTTCCTTAGGATTCTTCCAATGAATCTCAGTCTGGCATCTGCTTTACCGACAATCAACTTTATATGATCATTCCATTTTAAACCACCCCTAATGTGTACTCCCAGATAATGTATGGAATTAACTGCTTCCAGTTACTGACCTGCTATATTGTAGGTAAATGATAAGGGATCTATTTTTCTATGTATTCGCAGCACATTACACTTGTCTACACTGAGATTCAATTGCCATTCCCTGCACCGTGCGTCAATTCGCTGCAGATCCTCCTGCATTTCAGTACAATTTTCCATTGTTACAATCTGTCGATATACCACAGCATCATTCGCAAAAAAGCCTCAGTGAACCTCTGATGTCATCCACAAGGTCATTTATGTATATTGTGAATAGCAACGGTCCTACGACACTCCTATGCGGCACACCTGAAATCACTCTTACTTCTCTCCATTGAGAATGCTGTATTCTGTTGTGTAGAAACGCTTCAATCCAATTACACAATCGGTCTGATCGTCCATATGCTCTTACTTTGTTCATTAAACGACTGTGGGGAACTATATCGAACGCCTTGCGGAAGTCAAGAAACACGGCATCTACCTCGGAACCCGTGTCTATGGCCCTCTGAGTCTCGTGGACGAATAGCGCGAGCTGGTTTCACACGATCGTCTTTTTCGAAACCCATGCTCATTCCTACAGAGCAGATTTCTACAGAAAAGTCATTATACTCGAACATAATACGTGTTCCAAAATTCTACAATTGATAGACGTTAGAGATATAGGTCTATAGTTCTGCATATCTGTTCGACGTCCCATCTCGAAAACGGAGATCACATGTGCCCTTTTCCAATCTTTTGGAATGCTACGCTCTTCTAGAGACCTACGGTACACCGCTGCAAGAAGGGGGGCAAGTTCCATCGCGTACTCTGTGTAAAATCGAACTGATATCTCACCAGGTCCAGTGGCCTTTCCTCTTTTGAGCGATTTTAATTGTTTCTCCATCTCTCTGTCGTCTATTTCGATATCTACCATTTTGTCATCTGTGTGACAATCTAGAGAAGGAACTACAGTGCAGACATCCTCTGTGAAACAGCTTTGGAAAAAGACATTTAGTATTTAAGCCTTCAGTCTGTCATCCTCTGTTTCAGTACCATTTTGGTCACAGAGTGTGTGGACATTTTGCTTTGATATACCTACCGCTTTGACATAAGACCAAAATTTCTTAGAATTTTCTGCCAAGTCAGTACATAGAACATCTTGTTCATCTTCGTCGTCCCGGAGTTGGCGTCGACTAAGATCGGTCGGCTGTCGTCTAGCGCGGGCGTCATCATATACCCGGCGCCTTTCTCGACAATAGCGCACCACATGTGCCGGTCGTCCACAGTGGAAACATACTGGTTAGTTATCCTGGATCCTCCAGACGTCAGTCTTCCTTGGAGCTCAAACAGGTTCCTCTTGCGGCATTGTAGGAACGTAACTCCGCCTGGGTCTCGACTTTTTCACCGTTATAAAGGGAAATGAAGGGCCAGAGATTGGATTCAACGTCTGTTCCATTTTCTCCCTTGTGACTTCTTGAAGCGCCTCGGTTTTTTGCTCGCCGTGCAATCCAAGTGCCTTCTGAACTTCCTCTCTCACTGTATATCGAAGAACACTTGTGAAATCAGTTTCTTCCTCCATCACAGATGTCGATACGACATTTGGAAGCCGTTCAAACTTCTTGCGTGTAATTCTTTTTTGATGCATTGTCTCGATATACTGGCACCATTTTATGAAGTCGTCTGCTGTCGAAACCTACTTCAGGAGTAGGGCTTGATACAAGTCCTCAGTAACACCCTTCATGAGATGTGCAATGTTATCTCCCTCCTTCATTCTAGTATCCACTATTCTACACAGCTCCAAGACTTCTTGAATGTAGGATACTGTAGTTTCTCCTGAGCGCTGTGCCCTGCACTTTAATTAATCTTCAGCCTTGCACTTCTGTCATGGTGTGTCGCCGAAATACTTGCGCAGTTCCACCTGGAATACTTCCCAGTTGGTGGACTTCACCTCGTTGTTCTCATACCATTGCTTGGCAGTGCCCACCAAGTAGAAAAAACGTTAGCCAAACACATGGTGTCATCCCATTTGTTAAATTTGGCTAAACGCTCATATACCTTTAGCAACTTGTTTGGATCTTGGCTATCGTCACCAGAGAACCTGGGAGGATGTCTCCCATGGTGGCACACACTTGCTGTGATTGTAAGGTCCTCTTCTTCTTCTGTCTCTGTTAGATTGCGATCTGTTGATGGGAGCCACTGTGTCGTCGATAATGTGCGCTATCACAAGTTCCAACAGCCACCGCCTCCACCAAAATAATGTCACGAAGAAGAAGGTGTAATAAGATGAATGACGAACACTAACTTCACACAACGAAGGTTTATTCAGCACATATATATACAAGAGCGTGGAGCGAACTGCCCCCAGCCAGAACAAAAAAAATGGTTCAAATGGCTCTAAGCACTATGGGTCTTAACATTTGAGGTCATCAGTCCCCGAGACTTAGAACTACTTAAACCTTACTAACCTAAGGACATCACACACATCTATATCCGAGGGAGGATTCGAACCTGCGACCGTAACAGCAGTGTGGTTCCGGAGTGAAGCACCTAGAACCGATCGGCCACAGCAGTCGGGCCGGCCAGAACACATACAATATACATACAGCTACAAGACATTCCAGTGCAATGAGTCTTGGCATTTGTTGATACTTCTAGAATGTACTCGAACCGAATATAGAAATTAAAATAGTACAGTCAACGTGAGTTTTGAATTCACGTCCCGCCATGCAATAGTTTAGCATCATAACCACTACACCACGGTGCCACTCAGCGTCTTTTGCGAAGATATATTGAAGTGAATTTCATTGTCAGTACAAAGAGAAGGTGCTGGGAGAGGCGTAGAATAGCAGAGGTAATGATATTTGTTTGCAATGGCTTAATGGGGTACATGCTTTGTTTTTTTGTAAGGCAGGGTATTTGCTTTAGGGACTGTTTTGCATAGGTTAATAGGTTCTGTCACTGGCTTTTTCAGTTACCCTATTGGATCTGAATTTTCTTCAAGAAGAAAAGAAATTTAGGACAGTTTAAGAACTAGCGAACGTGCAAGTGGATTGGGAGGTGTCGAGCTATTCAGGAATATTTTGACGGTGAGTTTGTCTATAAGTCTAGGACGTCGTATGATGAAGTTAGGTGGGTACCGGCGTCGTGAGCACTTTATATTTGTTTTATATTAAGGATAAGTCTCGATATTAGACTCCAGGACCCTACGAATTTTGGTTCGATGTGAATCTAATACAACATGCATTCCTTTACAGTGGAAGTAGCTGTGACCTTTTTATGATGATTGTGTAACTGGAGTTAGAACCAGTTTAGTGTGTGGTAAGCGAACGCGAGGAAGAACCGTTACTCCCCAGAATATCAAGGCCTTAAGTCTCAGTTTTCCTAGACTTCAATGTGGGTTTCCAATCTTTCACTGTGGCTGGACCCATATCTATAGCGATAGGAGCTTGTTCCAGTTGAGCTTCTTGATTGACAGATCCAACTACTGATTCTTCATAAGTAGGCGTAATTGCAGCTATTACGTAGGTGAGAGAGGAAAATTAGAGTCTGATTCCTGTTGGGCGGCGAAGTCTTACAGGCAGTAAGCACGCTGACACCAGGAGAATTAGTTGTGACGTCTTCAAAGGAAGAATTAGTTGTGACGTCTTCAAAGGAACCATTCTGGCGTCTGCTATAAGTGTGGCCAGATCTAACCCATGATTAGTTGGCCAGACAAAGATTTTGAAGGACTAATGTTCGTGTTTAGCGTAGTGTCATAATTTCTTCGTATTATAAATAATGGTAAACATCACAGGAATGGAAACAGGGACTAGAAATGGTTGTAATGTATTTTTTGAAACAAATCTTAGACATGGTTGACACCATTTACGATGGGTTTCCGTTTAAAACCTGGCACTCAGACCAGACTTCCTACTGTCTAGAACCCACTCCACACAGAAAGAAATGGTCCTTGTTGCTCGGAATGCACCGAACGTCACCATTGCTCTACGGGGTTAGAAAATAATTTACTGATACATCGTCCAGAAATCAAGTTTTATTTTGGGAGGTGCTTGTCATGCGGCTTTTACTTGTATGTAAACTTTTTCCGGAGTGTAGCTGTGTCTGACTTACTACCCTCCTTTTCCGATGTTCACCTGTCGTACTATCTGATAGTATTAACCCGCTATCATCTTCGTCCTGTCGTACAGTGGTGTTTCATGCACAATGCACCTAAATTCTCCTGGAGGTTTCATTATATGTGGAAGGCCGGCGCTGAGTAGTTTCCGCGTGCTATGAGTCTCTCCGTTAGGTTGTAATGTATAACTTTTCTTATGAAGAATCCTCCTCCTGATCTTATTAGGAAAGGACTTCTGTTAGTTACCGATTACTGTAAAATGCAGATCTAAAAGACACACAGAGAGAACATCACGCAGTGGTACAACCATAAACTGAAACATTCATATCCACATGGTTGTGTTGCAGAACACGTGGGACAAGGAGAACTTTAATTTCTCTTTGTTTACAAATATGACAGCAGTTGCATATAACAAAACTGAAAAAAACTCCATTGGTACAGGCTTTCGAAAAATCAGTTCAGTTCCATTTTGTGTTAGCTCCAATACTGCAGGAGAAACGTTATTATTCTCAGTGCGTACGATTTACAGCATTAACTGACATCTGAGAGCGTTAGACTGAGCAAGTAAAATACATTACATCGCTGCTGGACCAAACAACACTACAAAAATTAGTTAACAACGCTGTTCAGTTACAACATATAGAGCGTAACAGATACCATTGCGACTGGTATGTCACATTATTACAGTTGACAGAAATGGGTCGTGAAGGGTTTTGTCACACGTGCAAGCTCATACAAGACCAGTAAACGATTGATAACTAAACTGTATTGAGCCCATACCTTATAAAACGAAACCAAGTAATTGACAAATATTTCTAGCTAGCGTACTTTAATTTCTACAAATTTAATGCTACTTAGTCAAGTGTATGAAAAACAAATTTAAATATTTCCTTGGCTATAAGTAAGTGGGTAACGCTACTTAAAATGTTATTTACACACACACAACGAAAATTTTTCGTGGCTCTCTTTCAGCTAAGTGTGTTTATTTCTCAGTAACAAGAATTTCAAAATGAATAGTCGTCTTTAGTCTGTTCAGCAGAAAATCTTAATTAAGCGAGATATAATAGATTTGTAACTGAAAGATTGTCAGCACGAAACGGTCATTCTTCGATATCTCCTTGAAAGCAACATCATACCTCCGATCCCAAAATTTTTTTCTCATCGTATCGTTCACATGTATTTTTGGATTTGGTTATGCGGGTTGATTTACTTTCACCTTTTTTCGTGCTATGTGGCGTTTTAATTCCGTTTTCTTTTCATGTTATGTACTGTAATTCCTTTTCACCAGCTAAAACTGTCTTCTCTCTGTCTCGTGTGGTCTTATTTGCGGATTGTTATTTTCAGAGACAGTTGATGCGTGTCCTTTTCTTCTGCTGGTACTATGGAAACAATGACGCAGCGTTTCTGTAAAAATCTGGTCCTCTCTAAAAGAAATGACAAATTACTTCTACACGACTTAAAGCGAGTCAGAAAATAAGGCATACAAAGCAACTAATCTGTATATACATCATTAACTCTACATTGATTAACCGAAATTACAGAACATCATTCACTAAGGCTTTGCTGGGGCACTTCAGAGGTCTATCAAGTTTAATTTAGCTAAGTAACGGGACGTATTGTCTCCTCTAACTGCCTTGTAAATTTTTGAAATGTACCTGTACACCTTACAATGAAAGTCGAATCTGGCAACGAACAGTTGACAAGATGGACGCCATGCGAACGATGCATAGAGCGGTACAGTTCCTGCTCAAGGTTAGCAAAATGTTTGGCACTGCTCCGCTTTCTTTCAAAGATAAAAAGGGGAAATTTATTGTTTCCTTGGGTTGGAAATGTTATTCTGCCATTGTCACTTCATTGCTTATAGTACTGATATACTGCGGTATGCAAAGACGAATGTCACAACTGCACATAACTATGGATGACTTTGTATTACCTATCGACACTTTTAATATTCTTCTCGGAGATGTTTCAGGTATTGTATTAATATTACGAAGCATTAGCCTGAAGCAGAGATGCGTTGATATGTGGTGCTTGAATCTACTTTCAGTTGATATATTTCTACACAGAAATAGTGAACCTGAATACTTCAGACCCTCTAAACTTCTCCAACGCATGCTTTTCGTGGTGATGCTTTTATCACTTGTATTGTTTGGTGGATATATGTGGCTCCCTGAATACCGGTTTCAGCTTGACCTACTACTTCCATTTTATTTCTGTTACGGTGTAAGGTATGCAGTCACACTTCAATTTTTCGCATTTAACATGATTCTGTACCGAAAGTTTCTGCAGTTGAATAAACATTTGCTGGATATATTCTGCGTTCACTCAGAGTTTGATCTTGATCATGTAATTTCTCCTTTGAAGAAGACAAATACAAGAAATTATGTTCCAGACTTTCAATGTAAACTGTATTCGCAAGATTCATACAATTTAACACGAAGGGAGCTATTAGAAAATAGAATTACACGTAAAATGGGACTAGCAGCACCAATGACGTTACAGTTTAAGAGTAGCGTACCTGTCTCTCATATACGGAGGGTTCATTGCCTCCTTCATGGCATGACAAGGAGTGTCAGTGAGGCATTTGGCGTACAGATTGTCGCAGAGGTAACGTTTTCTTTTTTGAACATTGTGATAAACACTTACGTCATGCTGGCTCACTTTCTTCGGAATGGAGCAGTTTCATGTGGTCCACTGACAGGAGTGGTTTTATTGGCGTGTCTACCTTGGGCTGTGATGTCAATCTGTCGGCTGGCCATCATAGCGTGCAGCAGTGAAGCGGTCGTCCAGGAGTCCAATCACACGCTGGAGCTGGTCAACAAGCTCCTCCTGCTTCCGTCCTATGGGGACTACGAGCGCCGCAAGGCTCTGCGGAAGTTCGCCCACCAGCTGCACCATAGCCGGCTCAGCTACAGCGCTGCTGGACTCTTCACCATTGACAGGTCGCTGATAACCAGCTGTGTGGCCACCATCACTACGTACCTGGTGATCCTCATACAGTTCTCTCTGAAAAAGTTCAGTAGGCAACAAAGTAATAACTGCAGTTCTTGAGACTACCGCAAAATGCAGTACACACTACAGATTTTGCTGAGCAATGCTAACGTATTTTATTCAGATACCATGTTGAGAGTAATAACACACTGTAGTCTAAGTACATAAGATGGAAAAAGATGATTCATAGGTGAACACGTGATTTCTTACAAACTGCAACAGTTCAGTAGCATTCAGCACGTTTTATCATAGCAACTTTCTGATGTTCGGTGTATGACACTGATGTAATTTTTTTTGTTTACCTTATTTTTGTACAGACCAGTCGATGTAACGTTATTCCGCCACCATATCGACAAAAGTCACTCAAAGATATACCCTTCTGTTCATTCACACAAAAAGAATTTTCAGAAATGAAGTATGAGACTAATAACAGTAAATAGTAAAAATTCCTTTACAGTAAATTGTTGTAATACGACTTGTAATAATGATAGAAATATTTTTCATCGAATAAAAAATATTAGATTAAGTATCTACACGGTGTACGGATCTTGCAATGGTTCTACAGTTGGGTGTTTATGTGTGTGTATGTGTGTGTGTGTGTGTGTGTGTGTGTGTGTGTGTGTGAGAGAGAGAGAGAGAGAGAGAGAGAGAGAGAGAGAGAGAGAGTGCAACATAACCAAAGGAAACGTTTCCTGATTACTCTGTAAGACATCACACTGGAGGATAAGAGTTTGAAAAAAGATTTGCCACCTCCAAGACATTGGCACAATGACATAAAATGAAATGCTTTTCAATAAATCCTTAGAGAAATATCATATTGTGTAGTCATCTAGAATTTGCATCGTTAAAGAATAGTGTGAAGCTGTTGGCAGTTGGTATTTGTCTATATCGTTAATCCTAAGCACAAATCGATGATAATAATAAATGTAAATTCATCAAAAATGTGTACATTAACGTAGGAAATATTCCAGGATTAATAAATTACGCATCGTGAGCAGTGGTAGAGACTAAAATTACAAACATCTAATTTCAAAGCCTGTAAACTACGGATTGTAAAATTCATTGACGGTAGTACGAACTGCAATGAACACGAAAGTCTGGCTTTCTGTGGCGAGTAGAGTATCTCTGCTACCACTAGAAGCGTCATTCGAATAACAAACGAATCTGATTTACTTCCAGATGGACAGCGCAGGCGATCGAACATTTAGACTGCTTCGTTGAAACGTTCAGTACTCCCAGTCATCAGTACACAAATTTTGAACAATTAGTATCTTCGATTTGTATATTTACAAATATAAAAAATCTGTTTAACTGATCCAAATAGGTATCACGTAACTCGAAAGTATATTCAGTAGTCAAGTCATTACCTCTCTAAATCTTTCCCTCAGGTGGATCCCGCTTTTTATCGACTGCTCAAACGACTGCAATACACTGTGTTTAAGTATGTGATTGCAAAATTATCTACAGCTGAGTAAAAACATTGCTGACCATTAGGAGATGAATTGTAAATTTCGTACATTTGTTTTCGTTTTCGGGACAGTAGAGTTCCGTTAATGTAAATGGTTTTATATCTATTACTATGACAAATAAGTTTCATTAATTCTGGAACAAAAAGTTAATTTAATTGGAAATTACAAATAGAAATGGTTACTATTCAGAGATGTGACAAGAATAATCTTTCTATACAAAGAATTCTATTAAACATAGGCTTTAAAATGCAGACAGAAGGAGGTATCAGCACTTGTTTAGTAGAACAGATATGTTTCACAGTAGCAAAAATGCACATATTTTCATAGCTCCTTATGTATGCAGTTTACAACCAATATTTACGTGACCCTTTTGCTTCAAATGATCGTTCGGATCATATCCTGGAATGTTTATCATTCCTCCAGGAACACCCAATATACTGCAAAACGTGAATTAGTAGTACCACATCGTACCAAATCAAACAGAGGATGGTCGATCCACTTCATGGATATTTGCTGGCACCATCACATTAATTTAACAATTTCATTTTATTTAGTAGTAACTCTTTGAACAGAATTATGTTTCACAGGACATGTATGTGACCTTTTGGAAATACAAACGATATGCTATAAAAATGTATCCCTGGTAGCTACGTTTCTTAGCTATATATCGGGAAGCTGATGCTTCAGGCAGTGCCTTATGAATCAGTCTTCACAATTCAGTTCTATTACTGCCTCACGTTTGCCTTATCACAGTGCCTACAAAATGAAGTTATTTTAATTCACATTGTCTATGCCCCTGCTGTAATCCAAACTACACACGTATCTGTTGCAACAAAAGTTCCAAGATTTCCTAGTTCTAATCTCCTTGTATGAATTAAGTAGTACATATCATGTACAAAATATCTACATTTGCAGTGCTCTAGTCCAGGTATTAAATTTTGGTATTCTAATGAATGTTACTGTTCATTCCATTTCAGCTAAGGAAATGCTGGCGTCCTAGTACTTAATGATATAACTTCATATATCTGTTTACGTAACTGTATAGGCTAATTTACTCTCTATTAACAGGAAGAGTTACCCATTCTGCATCCATTCACTGAATGTTAAACGCTGAAGAATATAGTACAATTAAAAGTCTCTATGGTGGTTTTCAGTTTAATAACGTCATATATCTAGATTCTTCAGAGTATGGACACCTTTTTCAATATTATTCTTTGTTACTGTTATCTTTAACTAGGCCAAAGGACACTTATAACTGTGTAGGTATTCAAAAAATGAATACGTTTCAACAGATGTCTTCGACGATCACATGGTATTTGTGCCTTTAAAATTTAATGTGTCAGTTATTAAGTGTGAAGTTCTCGGCAAGTATACGTTACTATAATTGTGCTAATGTACAGCATGTTGATATCTGTTATGTTCAGACTGACTGTTATGACAATAGTGTAAATTCTGCTTCTGGTTGTGTTGAATTTGTCAAAAGTGTATTATTAAACATTGATGTACTGTAAACAGTGTATGTACTAAATTTCTACAAAACCTGTTTACTTTCCTCAGATATTTCGTATTCGTCTCTCTTTTGTACCTTACAGTTTTCCTCTGACGATTGTTTTCTGGCTGGAAATCGTAGTGAAAAAGTATACAGCTGTACAGCTGGTGGCACAAATACGCTATTTTGATATTGACTAACAGCTGTAGACAGTCATCTAATGAATGTTTTAATAACAGTGCGTGATTATAAATATCAGATAGCTTCCTCTTACCAAAGTTTTGAGCTAAAATTTATGAAGTACACGCAAACGATTTATTTAATTAACTAATGTATGGCCATTGATGTTGTTCTAAATTTCGACACAGTGAAGATAAAATAAAACAGTAATGTGGATAAGTAAGTGAAAGATTGTAATGATAAATGTGATGGACCAATGAGTTAAGGGAACAACAGAGGATATTAGCTTTGTTGGAAATGGAAACGTATGCGTTTCGTCTACAAATGAGAAAACTGAACGACTAAAATACAATGATTAGCGTCATCGAATATGTTATACGTCTCCAAAGAGAAACTGCTATTTAAGACAAAAACAGTTCAAAAGTTAGTAGATTAATTATGAAACAGAAAAGTGAACCAGTGTAGATCCTGTTGTTCCCAGTTCTCAGTTTCATGATGAGTTAGTTAAATTAACAAACACAGTGTTTTCTAAAGACGATGTTTTTCGCTCACAAGGAAGCTTGAAGTTCAACTTCGCTAGACCAATACATATTAAGAGTTTTCTCATACAAGAGTTGGTACTGATCAAGTGAATGACTCAATAGGCTATAAAATTCGTTGACAAAGAAAGTTTCGAAATTCAACTAAAAGATACAAATATAGCGATAAATAAATAGCAGATAAGGTAGCTATAAGACAGAACAAGCAGCAGACACAGACAGTTTAAAAAGTTTGAGAACTGTGATAGCTTAATAGTGGAGGCGGACAAACGCAATTAAACAATGATCATGTATTCATGCGATTACAATAATAATGTTGTCCAGTTTTTCGGTGACGACAGAGATCCTGCACATAAATTTCAAGAAAAGGCCTGTACTTTTGTGAAGAATTGCTCCTTTGCGACGAATAGGAGCAGAAACATTTGGTGGTGATAACCCAATTAGACCCCAAACTACGTACTCAACCTAAAACCCACAAGGAAAACAAACCAAATTCCACCAAATGTAAATTTTATCAGCAATCCTACATATTTGCTGAGTCAAAAGTTGCACTCAGTCATTAGAGAGAAATATATCTTCAAAATCTTGGATGTGTGTACCGTCTATGCAACCAACTGAAGGCAGATTTTTTGTTGCCACATGCGTTTCGCTTCATTTATTTGGGAAGCATCAATGTGGCCTGTGATGCATGTTTCCTTTTTTACACACAGCAAACGTATCGTGTGGTAGATATATCATACTGCTATATTATATGTTGTCGTGTCTTTCTCTAGTTTTTTAGGTTAAAACTAACTTTTGTAGCACAAAGTTCGTAATGTGAACTTATGGTTCGATGTTACTTACGATTTCCAGCGCTGTTAACTCATGTATGCGCTGAAAATCGTATGTAACACGTAACAATAAGTTAACATTACGGACTTTGTGCTACAAAAGTGGGTTTCAACCTAATAACAAGAGAAAGACACGACAAAATGTAATATAGCAGCATATTATATCTACCAAAAAATACGTTTACTATATGCAGAAAATGGAAACATGTATTACATGCCACTGATGATGCTTCCCAAATAAATGAAGGGAAACGCATATGGCAACAAACAAACTGCCTTCAATTGGTTGCATGAACGTTCCATACCTCCAAGAATTTAAAGCAACTAAAGGAAAGACGGAAAAGAAAAACATGACAATATCTTCAAAGATTCTTACATGCTTAAAAACATATGTGAAATTACTGAGAAAGGAAAAATAATTTAGTGACCCCACTGAAGCTGGGCTCATTTCTTTAGATGTCGTGAACCTTAACAGAATGTTCCAGTAACTGAATCTGTTGAACCAGCCAGAAGAGATTTACCACAAGAACACACCTCTACCAATGATCTATGTACTCGCCGATGGCCTAATGCTATCCTTTAAAGAAATCCTTTTTCGTTTAATAGCTCTTTTTTTCAGACACCAAGGGGTGTTATGCAATGGTGGCTGTATTCTTGGGCCTCTGTCCAATAGTATAATGGGCTCTACAAAGGACAAGATCACGAAATGTCAACCAGAAATTGTCAAAAAAGTAATATATACGTATCACAGAAGGTATGTGGATGACGCAAATGTTTTATTTCATTGTAAAGAAGAGGAGACAGGAAATTTATTAGCACTGTTTAATAATATACATCAAAAACCGAAGTTCCCTATTCAGATAGACATAATAATATTACAAAATTTTAAACATGGCTGCAGCAGTAACTGTTGAAAATCTTCACGGTAAAAGATAACAGCCAAACAGTTGCAGAATAAAATTTTATTGAAATCTTTGACTACGGTTTCGTGTATATCTAACTATACCTTCATCAGAAGCAAAAATATAATAAAATTACATCCTGCAGTGGCGATGCATATAACAATCGTGCCAAACGCGTCGTCATTAGCTAGAATTATTTTTTTTTTTAATTTTAACTACTGACGACGCCTTTGGCATGATTGTTTGATGCATGGCAGCACTAGTAGTGGAGGCTATATAAACTGTGACGGGGGGGGGGGGGGGGGGGGAGGTGGAAGGCGGAAACCAATGCAGTCGTTGTCGTAATGCGAAAATGGAGTGATTTATATGACTTCCAAAAGGGCATGATCATTGGCTTTCGGGTCAAGGACGGAGACATTTTCGAAAAGGCTACGTTTGAAACATTTTACTTGTCTCCATGCTTAAAGATACCGTGCACTGCAAAATGGCACGATCGAAATCAGTGTAATCAGTGTATTTCTGCTTAAGGACTTCTTTGTCATAATTCCTGATATCATTTTAAATAAGATGTTTGCAAACTTACGATAGCTAGGCTAAATGAACAGTAATAAACTACACTTACAAGTGAACAAAGACAAATAAAAATTACTTCGTATGTAATACTAAACTTTGTCCTGGGCAATCTGAATTTTTTTAAACGTAAAAAACAACGTCTCCCTCTGCGCCTTTCGGCACAGCACGGTAGAGGATGTAAGTGCGTTATTTTGTGAACTTTTGGCCGATATTAATTTGATAATTTTATTTCAAAAATGTGTTTTCTTGTGTGAAATTATCAACCTTTCAGTTCCTCTGTATTAACTATATAAGGTTGTGATTTTTTGGCCAATTAATTTCAGTTGCAATGGTATTCTTTGGTGGCGCAACAATTGTGAGCAGTAAGTGCTCTATCATTAGTTACTTTATCTTCTGAAAGTCGAATCTCCATCTATTATGAAGACTGACTAAATTGTTAAAAACTTTTTTTTTGTAATAACTCTAACTACGTACATGGTTCTCATTACCAAGCACCCTGTTAACCAATAGAAATCGTCTTCGCCTGAATTCAATTATTTTTGGCGCTAAGTTCTGTAATTCTGACTGTATGCAAAATTCGGAATGTAAGAATTTATAAGAAATTTAACTGTAAATGACAATAATTTTGCCTTTCTCTTTTTTACGGCCTTTCAAGTGACTTCCTTTCCTTTCAAACTTCGTGATACACACAAATGTAAAATACTACCATTTTACATCTGGGGAACCTTTTTAATTGGCGACCACTCCTTAGGACTTATATATTTTGTTGAATGTCATGTGTTTTCAAATTTTGTAGCCATATAACAAGGAACTCTATTCTTCTTTATGTTCACGTAAATTGTATGATGAAACTAACCAATCTGGAGGAACGAAGGGAATAACAAATGAATAAGTTGAGAAAGAATACATAATCTGAAGAAAAGAAATTAAAGGGTTGCCTGGATAAAATTTTCTCCAGGAACATTTCTTCAGTTATCTGAAGTATGCCACCTCACTTAAGATAAGGATATCGATGTTTATTCGTCTGCCTACTCATGTACGTAAAGTGCACTACGCCACACACTGTTGGGTGGCTTGCGGAGTATAAATGTAGATGTAGATGTGATAAAATTATCTCAATCAATTTGATAGTTCATGGCCCATATTTTGTGAAATCTATTATTCTGATTTGTTAATTACTTAGGATTCCTGGAATTATCTTTAGAAAAATGGCCGACTTCGTGCGCAGTGCCAATAGTATGGAATTATGTTGCTATCTTGTTCTGCAGTTCCATATTTTTTATTGAAAATTCACTGATGGAGCAATTATTCTTTGGATACTGCTGTTTAGACAGCGACATTGTAAAGATAGACAGGACGGCAGCGAAATTCCTGATGTGACACTTGATAATGTAGAGCGTTCATCTGGCGAAACGAAACTGCAAGCTAAAGTTGACGAGTTAACTTGGGGAAACCAGCCACACTATTGACCCGTTTGTGGAATTGTATAAAGATTGGATGTGGATTCTCAAATGAATAATGTCAATGGCACTGGCCAGTCCATTCTGCTGAGTAATCATGTTAACAGTCAAAGCGGAACAGGTGATTGCCGCAACAGCCGAGCTGCACAACCTCTCGTATGGCGAATACTGCCTATGTATTGATGGAGAGAAGGTTACTGTACATTTATTGATATAAAAACAGACATTGCATGTTGTATCAAGATATGAAGGTCAAATTTCTAAAAACAATAGTACTGCATATCAGCAATCAGCACTATTGCTGCATGGAGATGTATCCTAGTAAATATAGTGTTAGTGACGAAGTGGCAATGTCCAGGTGTTTGAATTCACAGCCGCAAGCCAAACTTGTTCAACTATTAGTAAGACATTCAGACATATTTTAAGAGAAACCAAGTATCACCCGATGCTATGAGTATCATATGGAGGTAACTCTTCACGAAACCGATTGTCATAAGTGTTACTCCATCCCTTTATCCTATAGAGACGCAGTACGAAAGAAATATGCAAAATATAATCTTGGAAGACCTTTGAACTTTATTCTCACCATATTGTAGCTGCTCTTTAGCCGTAGCGAAACTTGGTGGTACTGTTCGGCTTGTGATCGATGCTAGCGCAATTAATCTAATTATTGTTCTTTTATGTACTGGGTATGAGAACATAGATGAACAAAGACAAACGTTTGATATGACAAAATTTTTAACATGCATTGATATGAGACCTCTGTTGGCAGCTCTTATTGACAGAGGAATCTCTCAAATAAAGGGGTCTATATTTGCAGGTAGAAGTTACCAATTTTGTGTTCCGCCTTTGGGCTTGAAAGTCAGCTGGGACATCTTTATTACTGAACTAGTCACGGTTGTGGGACCTGAACTCTTAACTATAGCACGTCAATGATTTACTCACCGAAACTCTGCCTTAGGTAGAACACTTCATTTCACTCGAAAACGTTTCACAGAGGTTGTTTGAGACAGGAGTTACTGCAAAGATGTCATTTCTCCTACAGGAGTGGCACTAGTTGCTGATTACATTACTGGAATCTATCTAGGTTGACGAAATAACTCAGAGAATTTCTGGCTTATCCTAGTTTCTTGTATGTTATTGAATAATGATCCACTACTGAAGATACTGAGTCAAACATCACTATGTTTTTGATCGAGAGAATGTCAGACAGCTTTTCACTGTGTTACGCAAGGCTTAATGAATTCTTAGCTGCTGCTCCATCCTGATATGTCTAATGACTTTTGTCTTGCAATAGACGCCCTTCCTGCTAAGGATTTGGAGCTTGTTTATTTCAGATCGCTGAAGATTGTGTCATGGATTTACTAGTCATATTTTCTCTGAGTGTGAACGAGCATATTCTTTCACTGAGTTACCAACACTTGCTGTTGTCTGGGCTTTTAAAAAGTTTCATTACTATGTTTGTGGAAATCGTATCAAAATCTGTTGTGACTATTAGACTTTGAATTTTCTTATAAGCTACAAATTCTTACACTGCCACCTAGTGCAGTTGCCTTTATTTTTGCAAGAGTAAGACTTTTAATTAACCATGTTACAGGAGAAAGTGATATGGTGGCAGATCCCTTATCCTTTCACAAGGATTCCCAGAATTTTCAGAGTTAGTTGACCAAGTTTCAGAATACCGGAACTTGCGTATGAAAGATAAGAATTACAGGCAATATTACATATACATTTGTTGGAGTATGGGAACTCTCCACGATGCTACGAGAGGTGGAAAAGAGTTAAACAGTTACTACTACAAAATACCAATGATAGTCTATGAGTACGCTACGGAATCTACAACGACGTGTTATTGTTTAGATGTAATCCCCAATCTGAATATCTGGCGTGTGTGCATTCTCACTGGCTGTCAGGGTAATCTAACATGCTACACTCATCACACATAGGAATACTATGGTGCTGCAAAGTTTTTGAGGCAAATCAATCTTTACTGCTACATTCGAGACATGTGAAAAGGAGTGCAGCAACGTTGAAGCATCTGTCAGAAATGCTGCGAAACAGAGTTACATTCGATATTGCCAACAAAACCACTGCTAATTTGGTCGACTGATGACTATGACCCCTCCCCCAAGCTTCTGGTGGAGTAAAATACTTGGGTACACTTTATGATGCATTCTCTGACTGTATCATGTTGTACACAAAGAAAGTTACAGCAGCATTTATTAAAAGAATTAAAAATGATTGTATAACAAGAATTGGTAAGCCTGATGCATTACTGTCAGACAATGCTTGTAACTTTACTAATACAAGATGGTTAGCATTCCCACATGAGAAACATACAAAGCAAACTTTGTTCTAAAATTTCATCAAGATGTAAATGCCATGGCCAGAAATCTAGAGAATTTAAACGATTCATTCATATTTACGATATAAAACAGCTGTGTACCTATGACCTTTCGAACAAATAGTCAACACTTTGCCACACGCCTCTAACCAGTACACATCAATTTAATTACTGATCTGAGAATGAAAAAGAAACGAGTGGGTAGACCCACTTCCACAGATCCCAAGGATGGGAAGCACCTATAAAGTCTCCAAAAAATTAGCATTCAGAAAATGCTACATTAGTAAATTTCTCAATTCTTAAAATAATATGAAAAACATTTCAGCTTCCATCTCCTCCCGCGTTTTTTTATCAGGTGAGCTGCACTGCCTATACCGAAACAGGATCTCTTTAACACGGGCACTATAAATTTCAGAAAACTAATTTTTCATGTCACATTGCTGGAATAATTCTTATTTCTTTTCAAGGAGACAATTCAGGGAGTATGATCAAGATAAGAATACAGATACATGAAAGTAGGATGTAAAGATAATAATTACACAACAACAAAATTGGAGTTTTGAATCATAAATATAAAATCGGAAAACTGTTCAATGTGTACATGTCATCATAAAATAGTAGGTAAGGAGTATCTAGTCTGTTATTTTACTTGATCACAGAGTATACCTCCTCCTCTTTTCTGAGTGTAGAGTACTCAGGCAAAATTTGGCTTCTGCTTTAAATTTTTAATGGTATCTAGCCGTAGCAATAGTATTAACTCAGCTGAACGAGATGGTTGAAATCATAATACGAATACGCGTAGTGACATAGCGGTGCTTGACTGTTGCACTTTGTTGATGATGTGCTTGAGAACATTGTGAGATCGTTGTACATGATATAGATGGTCCACCTCACGAACCTGAATCACGAACTGAAAACAAGACGATAGATCGTGTTGTTAGTGTCACCACAAAACAAACGCCAAGTTCAAGTAACACTTAATAGTTTAGCGGAAATATTAAATTTGATGTCATCTCAAACACAGGGTGAAATGTCTACGTTGCTTGATGAAATGTGTAGAATAAGTTAAGTACCTTACATATTAAAATGTATGCCTCATGTAAGGGTATTTCTTCTCAAATTTCCATCTTGAGTACGACAGTGTCAAACCTGAGATTACACTCTAGCACATCAGCCACTGATGTCATGGATCTGGAGGAAGCTTATAATGGCTTACCTTATAAACAATCAAATATCAATAATTCAATTCACAACAATGAGAAAACAGAACTGAAACAAGTATGTGCAGTACAGTCTTCCACTGTTCAGCCTATATTACAAAATGACAGTTTGGAAATGGTCATTGAACCGGAAGCTGATCTATCTCAGCGTGCCTTAAGCGAAATGTTATTAGATGCATCAGCAATCGAAATGACACAATGTAAATCAGCAGTGTACATCCAGATCAGTCCAATGCAAAAAAAAAAAAACAATACAAGGCTGACTGAAATATATGCCTATTCCATGCAGTGGAAACATTGGTGCCTCTATGGATCTCAAAACAGTAGAGAGACGGAGAAAGCACATCAGTCGTCCACACATAGGTTTCATGGAGTGGGGGCGTGCAATATTTACATTGTTTTTGATCTGTGGATACGTGTTGAGAAAGAACAATTTCTGGCGTTCTCGACTCACAAAAGCAATCACAACAACAAGAACTACAATAATAATAGTGGTGCAGAGCATTCACGTACGCCACGGTTGCAGTCCATGCCATGGTATGCCATGAGATGAAAATGTCAATCCTGTGATCCAACTGATGACATCCCCGCTGTGTTACATGTGACACACTGAGTGCTGTCCGCTACGCGTTAATGCAATAAAATTTGTCAGAAACCCAAACAGTTACTGTCATCCCAGATTAGGACCATGCTCTGATCATTATAAACACCAACTGACATTCAAGAACAAACAACTGCTTGAACGAAGGAATTGGTTGGGGGTAACGCAAACCATAAAGTAAACATCTTACTGATGAAATCGACATTCAAGAGGAATTAAGCACAGATCATTCTGAATGCCTTAATCTTAACGAAAACATTGCACGGGCAACAGTTCACGCAGAAGCAGGCAGCATACCAGCAAAAGTGGTACTAGACGAGGGTGCTGTGGTATGTGGTTTATTATCTAATTTAGAATACTACAGTACATGAGACTAGTTACTAACCTATCGAGTACAAAACTGCAGGATTACCGGGGCTATTGGTGTGAAGTCACAAAATGTCAAGAACGGTCACAAGTGGATGCGAATTTAGGAAGTGGAGTGGTAAAACAACTGTTTCGAATCAAGTGTAAATTAGTGGTAAAATACATTTTGGGCATAGATTTCTTATGTGAGAAGGATACACTTATCGACTCCTATGAAGAAATGTACTTATAACTTTGATGGCCAGATAATTGTAGTAGCTTTGAAAAAGAAAAAAAAAACCAGTGGGAATGTGGTAAATAATATCAGGATATAAGAGCAAGATTACTTAGGCCAAAAATTGTCTAAGATAGAGATCTACAGAGGGTGATCAAGTTCAAGATACAGAAAATATAGTGAAAGGTAGGATTGCTCAGTCCACTAGCACTGATACACTGCAACAAGGAGAACTGAGAGATTTATTGTTGAGCTTTGTTCATGTTCTCGTAAGTAAACCTGTTGGTATTAAATCGTACCAACATAGCATGGGAATCCATCCCCACAAAAACTATTGCCACCACACCTACTCTGCCCTTCGGAACGGCAAGAGAACAGAGGTCGCTAATCAGGTAAGGAGAATTTAATTTTAGTTTTACGTTGAGCAAAGAATTACCTGCTGGGAGAATATGTTTCGTTGAAAACTGACCCAAAGTCACAACTTCTTCAAAAAAAGTCTGCAAATTGCAACTGTTATACACAGGTCTCTTTAAGACTGCTAGTATTTCGCATGAAGGGAGTTATCTTCTTGGACACTCTAAAATCAATAAGATTGAGAGGTTGTATGTCCATCATGAGCGGAACATATACTTTCATAAGTAAAAACAAGCTTATCTTTATTGATCTTTAGTACTTAGTACAACTAGTTATGAGTTGATTCTGAATTAGCTAGTGTTAATGACAAAAATATTGATGATATTTGAGAGGGTATCTGTATCGACTAAGGAAAGACTTAAGATGTTCATAGCGAAAGTAGCTAAATGTTCCAGGAGAAAGACCATGTTAGAGAAGTTGAAGTGAGCACTACTAATCGCATTACTCTGCCTAACGTATTATATTATTAACAGATGCAAGTAATTACGTAAATAGTACTTGTGGGATGACTGCACACAAACACTAAAATGTTGAGCGTGTTAGTTGGGCAGTATGGAGTGGAATGGAGCCTAAGTGTTAGAAGGATGATAAGTAGCTTCACCATGTTGATTGATGAACATAATGAGAAGACTTGTCTCTCCAAGACATTTAGACATAATACTTAAGTAATATGGAAACTACTATTTCTTCAAGATGTTGAAATTCTGACTGAAAGGTAAAAAAACCATAACATAGATCTATGTATCTAAGTAAGATTTTGCGATGTGAGCACTTTCTTACAAGATATGTCGTCTCTAGTAGTTAAACTGGACGAACAATTAATGAAAATATCTTTCCATTACTTTTGGAGTCAGAAAATAGCAATCTTGGTTCAATGAGAAGGCGCTAGAGTCGCCCACCTTATGTATACTTATACATTTTACGTTACCACAAATAGTTGTAGAAAAGGATTTAGTTATAGTGCTATGCAATACATTGTAAACATTAATATTTAGCAAACCAAACAAGTTTTCTGTGAGTACGATTGGTTAGCTTTTCGCGAGTTATGATCTTGGCCAGCACTGAGCCTTAATTTTCTTTCATGTTTAGCTGCCCTATCTGTAACACACGTATTGAATTTACCTGACAGTCTATGTAACCCTTAAAGTTATCACTCTGTAGATAGACAGTATCCAGCCAATCTGTGTGTAATGTGGTCCTAAAGTAAAGTAAGGATACTAGCTAGTCAGGACTGAAACGTAATAATTCGGAAGATGTAGACTTAAAACTATTTCTCTACAAACCTGAAACTTTAGCTAGGTGGGTCCATCTGTAAATAACTTACAAGAGACTTGTCTCGTCTGTGAAGACTTTTACCTGGTAATAGGGAAAAAAATGAGAAAACTGATATTTCCACACGTGAATAGCGATGTTGGTTATGTATTAGATTCCAAATCATCCCTATAATTTACAAAGTCAGCTAAAGTGTTTCTCATGTCTAGAGACTGGGCAAACGTGTCTTCCATATGCTAGATGCACACACCACAATGGATTTTCCCTCAACTAAATAAAGGTGCGAAATGTGCAGATGCAATCAACTGAACAATTTACATCAGAGGGGATAAAGGTCCCGCGCAAACACACCTCATATTCAATCTTCTCCAATTTTCACGCGATCACGAAAGCTATCAAAGGCATACTAAGTATTAGTTTCCTATTCGGCTGTCTCCATTCGGACGGCCTCTGTCGTTAGCTGGAAACATGAATCATTTCCACTACAGGGCACACATAGACGGAATCAGCCTACGAAATCGCTCACATATATATTTGATCGCTATACTTACAATTAAATGTTAAGGTTGCTGTTTCAGTTGAATGACATTTGACAAGGAATGAAGTATCAGAAATACATCCTGCTGACGGCTGTGGCTGTGAATATAGAAATATCTGTACCATTCTTATGACGTGACATACTCTTACCTCTGCTATCACATTATTCCACAGTCATCTCTTTTGTACATGTCAGAACACAAACACGTACTTTTTAAGCCTGATGCTCAAGGTGATCCTATCACGCATCCCCTACTACTACTAAGTATAATACTTCGTCAGTAACTGATTGCCTCTGATACGAAATAATACCGAGAGAAAATCAGCGATGGGTGGACATGTCTAATAAGTTTTTCTTGTGAGTGATACCACTGTGTCTTAGAAAGATAGGCGTAATCGTCTCTTACGCTAAAAAACCCGATCGAAACAGCTACTCTATGTTACTGTCACAAGCTCTCTTTGTTCTACAGGTGCACTCTATTACCCCTTTTAAAAACTATACTTGCTTTATAAATGGAGGTACGACATTATCTCTGAATGAGGTGTGCTTGAATAGAAAGACACGGTTCCAAATCACAGACATCATTTCTAGCGGATAGCGCAACACTAGCGATCTGAAAAGCTACTGTACATTTTCTTATGACCTGATACAGCACACCATCTACTACTACTGTTTATGATCCTTCTCAATCAGTCATCGCCTATAACTAAGTGGATATTTCACAGAACTTATGACATAGAATCGAGACAGAATACGTTAGAAATATTATAGCAATATCTAGCTGGGGTGGCGTGAGGGAGTCGAAAATACCGCTTATCTACCATGTTCCATAGCAGAATCAGTTTCAAAATTCAGTGATGTTATCACGAGGTTGCATCTTGGGCAAGGTGTAACCGGACCTCTGGTCTGATAATATACACGCCAGCGATCACCGTCTCGGTATTTGTCTGGACAAAAGACCACCTCATTCAGAGGTAATGTCGTACCTCGATTTATAAGGCAAGTATAGTTTTTAAAATGGATACTTGAGTGCACCTGTAGAACAAAGAGAGCTTGTGAAAGTATGAGGTGTGTTTGCAGGGGACCTTTATCACCTCTGATGTAAATTGTTCAGTTGATTGCTCCTGCACATTCCGCACCTTTATTTAGTTGAGAGAAAATCCATTATGGTGTGTGCATCTAGCATGTGGAAGACACATTTGCCCAGTCTCTAGACATGAGAAACACCTTAGTTGCCTTTGTAAATTATAGGGATGATTTGGAATGTGCTACATCACTGACATCGGTATTCGTGAGTGGAAATATCAGTTTTCGCAATTTTTTTACGGGTTTCCGAGTAAATGTCCTCACTGACATGCCAGATTTCTACTTAGTGAGTTGTTTACTGATCGCCCCACCTAGCTAAAGTTTCGGCTTTCTAGAGAAATAGTTTCAAGTCGATATCTTCCGAATTATGTTGCGCAAGCGATCGGTAGTACACTGCTGTGTGCTTGACATCGAGAAGTACTGCGAAATTTGTATAATATTATGGCAAACCATGGGAAAATAAATGTGTTCTTGTAATCCCAGAGTCTGGAGGTGGATGTAGAAGAGCAAGTAAGCAAGCAGGTCCGGACCAGAAACTGTAACACGTTTGTGCGGAGGGGGGACGATGACCGCGACCTCAGAGGGAAATATCTAGTTCTGCGACGAGTGAATACGGTGCTGTCTGTGCGGTATATGTACAAATGATGTAAAACGACTGATTTTGTATGACGCTGGATACTAATTGTATGTTTACTGCACTGACGTGGTATGCGGTGATATATTCCTGGGTTGGAGAACTGTTTTGTGCTCTAATATTCAAGCTGCTGTGCTCAGTGAGAGAGGAGTGAACTGAGTAAGAGTCTTTCCGTATTTGACGATGTCAGGGTTTAATTGTAGGTGCAATATGGTGATCCGTATAAAAGACAATCACAATCATAATTTTCTATTCATTCACTTCCATACATCCTTTGTGCCAGGACGTAGGAGCATCTACAGACTGATTCGAGCAAGATGGAGGCAAGATATGTACGGGAAGTAATGTGAAAGCAAATGTTCAAAAATAAGTTGAAGCAGACCATTCATCTCTGGTGGGGATGCCGTCACTCATCCACCTCTGTGCCATTAGGACATCTCGAGACCTGTATCTGTAGGATACCGAAAATTCCAACTATTTTTTCTATTCTGTAAGGCAGTGCTTCGAATTCTGTGTACACAATTGTTTTCATTTCCCCCCGTCTGTGCTTAGACAGTGCCCTCTTTCCAAAGAACAAGAATGCTTTTATGATTGACGGTGTTTTCGCTAGCGTGCACAGGCTTATAGAGGTGAGAACGTTTACCCTTCCTAAGACATATATTGATAGCAGGATGAACATTCCGCATGATGTCTCAGCCATGCTGGGTAAGTGTGCATGGCTAGGTGCACCTCACATGCTCCGTGCTATACTGTGACGTCATTATCCATAGGTATCGCACCAGCAATGGTAAACACACGTGCTGAGCAGAGGCGCCTCGCATATGGGACCGGCGTGAGCGCACCATGGAGGCCTGTGACGTCAGTATAAGACCTGAAGAACTCTAACCGTTTACCCTAAAGTAGAAGCGACTTTCACCTGCTCACTGTAGGCAGCAGCGGCGTGAGAGCGATGGCTTGCGCTGGCTTGCGTCTGCTGGTGGGGTCGACGCGCGTGCGCCCTTGCAGCATCGGCGCTCTGCAAATAGGTCTTCACTTTCGTTCGGTCACGTCTGCAACGGTGTCTATGTGATCACGTACTTCTAGAAGAATTTCTCAGGTGTCAGGTATAAAAGAAATGACGCCGCATCATGCTTGAGGGACCCGAACAGGGACCTGTGCGTTGCTTGGCAGCCAACGGCTGCGTAACTTCGCAGAGTGTGTGTGTGTGTGTGTGTGTGTGTGTGTGTGTGCGGGAGGGGGGGGGGAGGGGGTTGCCAGTAGCCTCCCGTGCAGTTCAGAAGACAGGGGGCAGTGGGCGGTGCTTGCGCACATTAACTGCGTGTCTGTTGTGTTACTTTGCGAGAAGGTGTGTAGACTGTGCCACGCGTTATTTGGACAGTTTGCGAATTGATTTCGTCTCTGCACATCCGTGTACTGCATTATTTAGGAGGAGTTTTCATGTCTGTGTTCTGTGTGCTGAAATTATTTCGGTAAATTAGAAGTTCTTTGTATGTCTGTAGTCTGTTACTCCGGTAATTTACAAGTGGTTTACAGGTCTATAGGCTGTGTGGCGTGACACCAAGCTTTTCAGGGTGAGTGTTTTGTATCAGTGTGATAAATATAATATCTCTCAAAATGCATCCCTAAATAAATTGTTCCAAAATAAATAAAGTACACTCCTTCCTCTCTCCAGAAGCCCAGCTCAGACTGAGTCATTTTCTCCTCCAGATAACTATCTTGGGCTACGTCTCATAATGGATGACAGCACATTCTGGTGGTGGTACAATGTACTAAGCCAGTAGGACCCCAGACCGTATGGTCGACACACTGGATAGTAGTACTGCCTAAAATTATTTAAATAAATATTGTCTGCAAAATAAAGACTTACACCCATCCTATCCAGCACAGGCTGCGTCCTTTTCCTGCCAATTCCTAGGAGGAGGTGGCAGTCAGAAGACAGGTTAGTGGAGGTAGCCCGAGTGCTCATTCTTTCCCACCATTTTCTTAGGTTATTAGAGGTAGCTCTATTGACCTATCTTCCCTCCAAATTTCAAATTCCCCACCTATCTCTAGGAAGAGGTGGCGGTCTGATGAGAGGTTAGTGGAGATAGCCCAACTTTCCGCCAGTCCCTAGGAAGAGGTGGTGGTCGGATGACAGGTTGGTGGACTTAGCCCAGGTGACCATTTTTCCCGCCATTTTCTTAGGTCACTAGAGGTGTGCTGCATAGTCCTGATGGAATTTGAAATTCGCCTCATTTTCTGGGGGGAGGGGTTTACCAGTGGATGAGAGGTTAATTAATTGATCAGTTTAATTAAGTACTCAATCAAATTAATAAGAGTGAGAGTAGCTATTCCAATTACTCACACCTGAAACTGCACCTGAAGCAGCGAGTGGGGATGGAGGTTGGGCAGTAAAATAACCAATGACAGATGGAGCAAGGAGAACATCAAAAGCAGACTCGCTATGACATAAAAGGCATTTCTGGCCAAGAGAAGTCTGCTAATATCAAATACTGGCCTTAATTTGAGGAAGAAATTTCTGAGGATGTACGTCTGGAGTACAGCATTGTATGGTAGTGAAACATGGACTGTGGGAGAACCGGAACAGAAGAGAATCGAAGCATTTGAGATGTGGTGCTATAGACGAATGTTGAAAATTAGGTGGACTGATATGGTAAGGAATGAGGAGGTTCTACGCAGAATCGGAGAGGAAAGGAATCTGTGGAAAACACTGATAAGGAGAAGGGACAGGATGATAGGAAATCTGCTACGACATGAGGAAATGACCTCCATGGTACCAGAGGGAGCTGTACAGGGCAAAAACTGTAGAGGAAGACAGAGATTGGAATACGTCAAGCAAATAACTGAGGACGTAGGTTGCAAGTGCTGCTCTGAGATGAAGAGGTTAGCACAGGAAAGGAATTCGTGGCGGGCCGCATCAAACCAGTCAGTAGACTGATGACCAAAAAAAAATGTAAAATTTATAAGAAGTGAAGCCGCAAGAGCAGATTAACGTTTACAACCAACGGAAACAATAAATTTCTGCTTTTTATGTACGAAATGAACTGGAGTAGTGCCAAGCATTTTCGAAATTTTTGGTAGGAATTGTACTGCTCTATGCAACGTCTGCATCGCAGTCATCTTGTCGATAGTGAGTTGTGCAGCCCACTTTCCATTAGAGTAACTACTGGCACTGCTGATAATGTCAGAAGAGTGTTCGAGAACGCAGTACATCCTTTACTTTGTTAGATTGAGGTTGATTGCTTTAGTAAGTGCCCCAACATAACCTTTCAAAAAAAACGTTCTGTAATATCGATTAATCGATACTGAGACCATATTCTGTTCACAGAACTGTGTTTTGTTTGCGTCCGTTCCTTGTTGGTTTGTAGCCTGCACAATTTATTACGCTAAAGTTTTTTTTAATCTGCATTTTGTACAGAAGCGGTTTAAGAAATTGGGGATGACTTGTCTTTGTTTTCAAAAAGCCAACATTAGCTGTCACTGAATAGTGTCAAATGGAATTTAGTGGGCATTTTGGTCACCATAATGGAGTTTTATGTCCACGTATTAAAATGAAATGGAATTACAATGCAGTAAAATACGGTGACAGACGAAAGAATGTCAGCCTGTACAGTGAAACACGACAATAAACTGAACTGTCAATGGATGAAGGCAGCTGTGAAATGTAAGCAATAATGACAATTAAGAGGACTCTGTAAAGATAAACTTTTTGATGCCGGGCTTACTCAAAATAAAAAAAAGCTATGGTTTTTTATAGAATGAAGCTCTGTCTAAGTTAACACTAAGTTCTATGTTAATTGAACTTACATAAATGAGAATGCTGCAGCGGCTATTATTTTCCACATTGTTTGTTATCAAAAAACAAACATATTTAGCAGAGTTATAATGCAGGAGATTATATATAATGCAAAGAGATACAGCCGGAGCTGCTACTACAATGGTTGTTTATTTAGTCAGTGATCAGTTTTGGGCAACGCCCATTCTCCAAGCAAGCAGTCTTTTCCAAGCTAAACTTCCGTTCAAAACAGCAATAAATGAAGTGGGTACGTACACGTATGGTCCCAACTAATGCTCACGTTAGGTGAGGACAGTACTTTCCATAACACGGCATCAGGTTGATCACCCTTGGATTACTTACATGTAAATGCGGAAATATTTAAGGTGAGAGTTCACTGTGCCTTACACCGTTCTCAGCAGCTCACATTACTTCCCTACTTTTTCAGCTTTCTAATTTTCTCGAATTTTGCCTTTTTCATTAGAGACAAAATTTTGGATACACAGAGTGCAAAATATATCTAACTTTTGCCAATTTTCACATGAATAAACTGACGTTTTGTGGGGCGGCAGTTAGAAAAATGAATCGTTTAACTGTTGCAGTACAAATGTTTGAAATGTTGAATCCGTTTCAGGCTTTTAGAGTGTTGTTAATGCTGTCTTTCGCCGTTCTCAACACTGGCTCTCTATTTACTTTTTTAGCACCCAGAAAGTGATTTAACAAAACGTGAAGCCTGTAATTAGAGTTCCTAGTGCCCACTTCATCTGAGAATACCATAATAGCTGCAGCTTATAGCTCTGAGGAATTAGGAGATTGTCCGGGATTACTAATCAAAAACGATTTTCCAAAATAGTTGAGTATATTCTGAAATTCACTGATAAAAAACACAAGTATCCCTACAACCTAACTAACAGAGCAGTTCAGAGTCTAATGCACTGATGCAACTATAAATGTCCGAATTAAATGTTAAAAAGAATGCTCGCCATAATTTGATGAGAGTATTTCATCAAACGCCACGCTAAATAATTGGTAGAATGTCTGTCCCACGACGGCACGTGAAAATACGACTGAAGCTAGATAATGAAAATCATCCCAGAATTAACCCTTCACTTGAAATGATTTCATGGTTCCGCGTATCTCTAGTAACTTAATACGGCACCCGAGGCTGTTTGTAGCAGTGATACCGATGCGACGCGACTCCCGACACAGATGGCGTGTTATTCAGCGTCTGGAGAGAACTGGGGCCTTGCTTCCTCGCGCAACGTTCTTATATATAAAGCCGCGGTGCGGACGGCTAAGGGAACGCCTGATCAAATCGGCTCTCCCGACTAGCCGCTGGGCTAGTAACACACCACTTCAAGTTACATAATAATTTATAGCTTCTTTTGCTGATGGCCGATGAAGTTCTTAATTTAAACGTGCATTCAGCACGCAGGTAAGTATTAATAATAAAATTTTGACGTGGCTAAGTTAAATATTTTGGGCGAGAGAATTAATTTAATTACATAGCACACAGTAGATGAGCTCTGAACTGGCCCTTTTGAGATCCGCTATCGCTATAATTTTATAGGTATTCAAAAGAAACTTTTCACATCTTCATAGGCATAGCGGACCTCCAACCTATTTAAATCTAAAAATCCTAGCCTTATTTATTAGCCTACTTAATCTATCTTGCTTCCTTCAGTTTTGAGACGAAAACCAGAAAATCATGAATTTCCACTAAAATCTTAATTTGTGAAATCCAAAGTACTGTTTTTATTAAATCATTCTGAAAGATGAATCTAAATATAAATTTTGAAGTCTCTAGCTCTTTTCTGTTGCGCCAATGATTTTTTCAGAAAAACGTCCAAATTTCGAAAATGGGTGAAGTTATCGAACTGATATTTAACACATATTAATTTAGTATTACTTCTGACATGCCAGAAAAGTTTTAGGTTCTTTGCTTGATTTTTAATGTATTGCGCAACATTTATGGCGTCAGAGCTAGTTACAGCAGACTGGCTGGCACACAATGGAAAGACTGATGTGAATTTACTACAGTGTGAGTAGGCTGCTTCCCTACAGTTTCTATACACATACACTTCTCACTATTGCCGTCCTAGTTATCTAAGAGAGGCCCACCTGTTACACCCGCAGGTCGTGGTCTCGCGGTCACGTTCTCGCTTCCCGAGCATGGGGTCCCAGGTTCGATTCCCGGTGGGTAAGGGATTTTCACCTGCCTCGAGATGACTGGGTGTTTGTGTTGTCCTCACCTGAAAGTGATGAGACGGGACTGAGCAAAGGTTGGGAATTTGTATAGGCGCTGATAACCGCGCAGTTCATCGCCCCACAAACCAAATATCATCATCATCATCTACATCTAAGTAAGGTTGTATGTGTTTTGTAGATGATATATCTTGGCAACTTTTACTTTAATAGCGTCTACCCCTTGTCAATGCATCATCATTAAATTCAAATAGTTGTGAAGGTTCGTCTGTAATATAACAAAACTCCCCATTATATGCATCATCCTTTATTTGACAGGTAGCAGCACTTCATTATTATATAGGCCATCAACATTATAAACATCACAGCACCAGTCCTGATCAAATAATAAATTTTGAAACCTCTATAATTATTCTGTAAGGCAAATATAATGGTTCTGTATTCTGGCCCTATTTTGGCCGATCAGCCCCACTGACCACTATGTCATCCTCCGCCAATCGTTTAATTAGATGCGTTATTGAAGGACATGTGGTCTGCACTCTGCTCTTCCGGTGGTTGACGGGTTTCTTGACCTTGGAACCGCACCTAATCGGTCGAGTGCTTCCTCAGTTGGCCTCACAAGGCCCAGACCGGTCCTCCCACCAAGAAAAAAATCCGTGGCAGTAAGGGGAAGACAACCTTAGTACTCTGCATAGCAATCAGCTGCACTGAGCTCTCAGCTATGGAGGTCGAGGCAGAGTTATTCTGTATCAGGTAACAGACTCTAAAATCATTGTTAATGTATTCATTAGTTTCTACTTTGCTTTTTACATCACTGTTTAAATTGTGTTCGTCACAGGAGATGTGAGAGTTTAAGTTTACAAAAGATTGCCACAAAACTTTCCCCTGAATTTTTGTTCACTGACACGTTATTCACAGTCTGCCTTTTAGCTGATGCTATATTTATGATTATGTATTTCCAGTGGCAATACTTACAACAACCTATCTGTTAAATGGTCAATTCTCTGTGGTTCCATATGTTTTTTCTATTCTCTGTCATGATCGACTTCCATCTAAATAACGTTTTGTCCCTGTCTCAGGGTCCACTGTTTCTTATCTGTCAGAGTCACACAAGGGTTGACCCTTGTAAGCCCCTACGTTACTGTTTCTCCAATCAGTGTTACCAGATCTTCCTCTACAACTTCCACTCTACTCTCTCTCCTAGTTAATTATTTCAAATGTCATTTTTAATGTATCCCTTCAACACTTTTCTGAAATTGTTGTCCGACTTCCATACTCCTAGGTATATGTCGTTTGAATTCTGAAACTGCCAATTTTTGTTATTTAACGTTATTTTTTTATTATTTTTTTAAATTACACGTCAGGTTCCGTAAGACTAAATTGAGGAGCAAATCTCCAAGGTCATGGAACGTGTCAGTACATGAAATTACAACATAAAAGTAATAACAGATAAAAATAAATGTTCATGAACCTTAAAGTCAGTCCTTAAGTATAAGTAAACACTATCAACAATACAATAAGAATCAGCTTAATTTAAAGTAATATTGGTAACAAGGAACGACAATAAGGAATATACATATTGAGAGGCCAATGTCAAAATACTCAGACTCGTGAACAAAGGTCGACAAGAGGTTTGTGAACTCACACCACTTATTGCCAGAACCGCCCCATTCTGAGTCAAATATATTCTTTTAGAATGGGAAGAGTTACCCCAAAATATAATACCATACGACATAAGTGAATGAAAATAAACAAAGTTGACTAATTTTCGTGTCGAACGCTCACTCACTTCTGATACCGTTTCAATAGTAAAAATAGCAGTATTAAGTCTTTGAACAAGATCCTGAATGTGGGCTTTCCACGACAGCTTACTATCAATCTGAATACCTAGAAATTTGAAATGTACAGTTTCACTAATCATATGCCCATTCTGTGAAATTAAAATGTCAGGTTTTGTTGAATTGTGTGTGAGAAACTGTTAAAACTGAGTCTTACTGTGATTTAGCGTTAGTTTATTTTCTACAAGCCATGTACTGCACTATTTGAAAGCGAGGCAATGTTGCACACAACATCCTTTACTACTAAGCTAGTGTCATCAGCAAACAAAAATATTTTAGAGTTACCCATAATACTAGAGGGCATACCATTTATATAAATAAGGAACAGGAGTGGTCCCAGTACTGATCCCAGGGGCATCACTCATTTGACAGTACTTCACTCAGACCCCACATCACAGCCATTATCAACATTTTAAATAATGACCTTTTGCTGCCTGTTGCTAAAGTAAGAGGTGAACCAATTGTGAGGTACTCCCTGTATTCTGTAATGGTCGAATTTCTGGAGCAATAGTTATTAAAGGAGAATATAGCGTTTTGTGTTGTTAAACGACTTCTAAGGTCGAACTGTACATTTGATAGCAAATCGTGTGATATAAAATGATCAATTATCCTTACATACACAGCATCTGCAATAACTTTTGCAAACACTGATCGTATATAAATATGTCTAAAATTATCTACATTGTCCTTTTCTCCCTTTTTACAAAGCAGCTTTACTACTGAGTAACTGACCATTCCTAAAAAAAAGATTACGAATATGTCTAAATACAGATCTTGTCTTATTCTTATAATTACGGAGTTGTTCTATATATTTGGTTTGAAAAGTCACCAAATGCCACTGAAAATTGTCAGGCAAACGTCTTCTCAAGGTATACATAGCAATGAAACCTTCTAAATATATGTGTACGCATACAAATGTATTAATTGATTGTTACAGGGTCCCTTCGTAATTTACTCTTCGCTTTACGTAGAAAAAGGGCTATTTTCGAAATTAGTTGGTTTAACTTTAAGATATAGCCTGCCGAGAGACGATTTTTCTGATCCTGGATCATTAAAGCCATTAAATCGTCTTTGAGACGCCCAAAGTAGAACTTCTCAGTCCAGATGTTGTGGTGGCTCACTGCCAGTATTTTTCAATGATGACTAAATTGATTTAAATATTATTTAAGTTTGCCTCCAATCCCAAGCACAAAAGTTCAGTAAAAACTAAAGTTACTTCTTATAATTTGACTTCGGTGAACCGCTTAGTTAAGGACCCAAAGTAAAAAATTTCCGCTCAGAAACTTACATCACGAATATAAAATTCATAACTAGGGCCCTACATTTAGCATCAGACCGTATCTGAAGTAAGTATTATTCCACTATTGGTACCGATAACCATCGATCGAATCAAAAATGGCTCTTTTCAGAGATCATGCAATTGTGGTACTTTCATGCAAGGACACAAAAATAGCATTGTACGCAAATCGATTGAAATTAAAATAAGAACACCTTAACCTCAGATCAATTAGCAAAAAAAAGAAACAATACTTTACTGAACACAAAGTAATATATTTTCGTAATAATATCGCAAGCAATATGTCTTATGGTATTAAAATTCCAGACAGTTTTTGAGCACATTAATAACTGCAATAGCTTTATCCTGCCGCAGCTATTAACACGTCAGTCCGGGTATGGACACATTGCAGAGCCATGTATAACTTGATTCTTGTGAAAACGATGGCTGACTGTGTGTGCTGTACCTCTTGTTCCCGTATCACTGTTCTGCGCCTCCGCCACATCCACACCAGTCTCCCAAGCACTTCATTCCCCAGAAATGCGAAGCTGGACGGCGGCTCGGATGTTCTTTGCAGTGTACTTGCAACAAATATTTCATTAAATTATTAACAAAAGGAAATTTTTACACTTTTATGTTTTAGTGGAGAATAAAAAGAACCTCTTCAAACGGACAGGTATTTCCGTCTTCAGAATAAGGGAAGTAAATTCACTTGAATTTGCTGGGTCGATGAAACAGGTTGAGATGTAGGGTGACGGTCAATGTGTCAATGATCTATAAAAAAATGCCATACGTACCAGGAATTGGAGAATGAAATACAACAGAAAGTAGGCTCCTTATATATATATATATATATATATATATATATATATATATATATATATATATATATATATATATACAGGCAGCGGTTGAGAGTCACATGATTTCAAGACAAAATGTATTACGTAAATACGTAAGAACACACTGAATTTTGACCATTAGCTATTACCGACAGCGGACCTAAGGAAAATTTTCGCTTTGTAACAGATCGAAACACATCGTACTATCAGATCAGTAGTATGTTATTTTAATTAAAATGTTGTATTAAGATATTTAGTATTGGAATGTGATGTCCCAGGGAAAGAGGAAAAACCCTCTTTCTATTGTACTGTAGTCTTAACAGTAGTGAGGAGAAATTTATGATAAGATAATATGACCTCATCTTAAGGAAAAATCCCGCTCCACAATTTATCCTTTAGGTTTTTTACTACACTTAACAGAAAAAATTGTGTATGCTACAAAAGCGTTTCCTCGCCAAGTCACATCGTTCAATGCATATTAATATAGCTCAGATGCTAACAATAATCACTTCTATGAAGATCATTTAAAAATAATTATACTCATTTTCATTTATTGTTTAATAATTAGAGAGGTAGTTTTTCCTACACTGTCGTGCCCATCTCTCTAGGGATATGCAGCACTTAATGTAAACACTTGTTATCTGTACAGAATAGTAATTGATAGTCACATGCTACTATAAAATTGTTTAACCATCGATATCGACGGTGCACCCATTTCATACTAGTTTACTCCTTAGAAAGTATCACTCAACATCTCAACACATAGAGGATTCTCTCCTTCAGCATAACAGTGCTAGACCACACACAATGCAGCGACATCTACAGCAGTCCAACGTCTTGGCTTCACTGCCATCGATCATCGTTCATACAGTCACGACTTGGGCCCATATTTTCATCTGCTACTAAAATTTAAAGAACACCTTCGAGGACGTGTCTTTCAACTACTGTTGATGAAGCCACGGTCTTCCTTATGAATAAGAAGAATGTTGCTGCCTTTGCGTTTTCAGAGTTTACTTCCAACATCTGGCTGTCGCAATGCGCAGATTTATCTGAAAGAAGCACCTGGTTCAGTGGTTACAGTATGTGTCAACAAATGAAGGTGTATTCTTCTGTCGGGTCACAGATATGAAGATGTGAAGAAAGCGTCTGCCATTACTCAGGGAGAGAAACTCCAAAACGGGCCGTATTGGGGACCATAAGCAAGTGTGTTGATCAACTGTGCACCATTGAGCTTTTTCAACATACAAAAATATGCTGACAGGAAGTAGAAATAATTTCGGTTTCCAAAACTTATAAATATGGTTAACTGTGTTCTGTGACACCAAAATATAATATAAAATTTCTTGTTAGTTGTAATGTGGTCATGCTTTGTGTGTATTTTTGTGTGAATGACACATGAAAAAAATTTTCCGTAAAAGGCTTTTCATTAAAATGTTTTATAATGAGAAAATAATTTTATCACAGTTAAATATTTCAGTTGTTTGTGTATTTTCCGAGTACCAGCATAGAAAATAGCTGATTATTTTTCACAAATACCTAGAATAATTCTTCTAAATTTAATAAACCTTGCTATGTTAGTGTAAGTGTTCATTATATATTTCGTTAAAAGACTAAGAAGGGTTACAATAATTCGTTTAAATATAAACAAGGCATTTTCAAGAAAATAAAAGGCACAAATCCAAATTTTAGAAACTTAAAAAGCCGGGCTCTAGTAAAAACATTGTTTACAACAGTAAGTTGAACATTAATCTTGTTTTGTCCTTCCATTTATTTCGAGCCCAGTGTCTGAATCTCATGCAGAAGTATTTTATGTTTATCAGACTCGGGCAAAAATAGTTATTTACGTCTGTGTGATTTTAGTAACTGCCTATCAAATGTACAACTCGAAGCTATCCCCGCGCACGGGGTCCCGGGTTCGATTCCCAGCGGGGTGAAGGATTTTCACCTGCCTCGAGATGACTGGGTATTTGCGTTGTCCTCATAATTTCATCATCATTCATGAAAGTGGCGAGATTGGGCTGAGAAAAGGTTGGGAATTTTCACGGGCGCTGATAACCGTGCAGTTGGGCGCCCCACAAACCAAACATCATCATCACCATTATCGAAGTCATCTTGGTAAAGAATTGATGTTTTATAATGATAATCATTATACCAGCATCATTACCTTTAATCCTCGACAATTGATCGACAGTGTTGAAAATATCATGTCCCTTTATAGATAAGAGAATTAAAATATTGCTGTGAGCTTTGGTGAATGTGGTGTGGCCTAGCAGTTGGAACCGCTGCTGCCAGTCAACAGTTGAAAACTTTCCATTCACAATTATTCGTCATACAGTATGTATCATTTCGGGAAGGTTCTCGAAATTTATTATATTTGTAAACTTGCATACTCTAGAAAATTCGATGTTTCTATAAAAATTACCTCTCTCCGTCCAGGATTTTAGCTTTGTTCTTGTTGTACATTGGTGTTTGTAATAAATGTGATTTTAGTGCTAAGTGTTATATTTCATTGACGACCCTGCTTTCGAATTTGGACTTGAGTGTACTGATGAGGTGACAATACTGTGAATGCAAGTGGATGGTAGACAAATTATTTAAGGAATTTTGTATCCTACGTGTTCACAATTACTTAGAATGTCTCTATGTCTTCAGCAACACAGGTGTGGTGTCTCCAGTCGATTCCAAGTAGACTGAAGTCATTTCTTGCCACTAATGCGGTGTTGAGCTTAGGTTTACTCCGATAGGTTCAAAATTCCTGAAAGTACCTCAGATTTTCAAAGTGTCCACTATTTTATATGCTAAAAACTGCGGTTATGAGAAGAAATGCTCTGGTAAAAAATTGTGTTTCGAACAACTACGATGTAATTTGAGGGAGTGTTTCCCCAAACAGTTAATATTCATTATCGTGTGTTCCCGTTCAGTGTCAGTCATGCTGAATTTATTTCATAGCTAATTACGGAAATTAAATTGAATGAGTGTAGTGTACTTCAGTACTAATGACGATATTTCAACGTAATGCGTCGACATAATAACCGTCCCTAAGTGCGTCGTCTTCAGAGCACAAATTAAATCGAGGAACGCCCACTAAGGAAGGTAATCGATGCATTGTCTTCTGGCAATGACGGAAATACCCAAGAATAAATAACTTTACTTTAACTGTAAATTTAGACGTCTGCTGCTCAATTAAGCTGCAAAACTAAATTTTCTGTGACAGTCTAATATGTCATCACCTTGTACATTGTCTTGTTTCTACCTATCAAAGTAAAAGTACTGACTTAGTCGTGTAAATGCCTAGAAGATGATTAAGTCTGTCATTGCTGCAAGTATCGGCCTTTTGCGGGATAACTGTACGTTTCCCAGAAATTCTTAATTACGTTAGCAACCTATTGAGTTAGAAGCAGATATACTGCCCAATTCTCAGAATCCGCATGTATTACCTCGATGTTGCGAAGTACAACTAAGAATAAGTTTATTCTTTATCACTCATCGAAAATGACTTACGTTTATAATTTATAATTTTGATACGTCATTTTAGTTTATATTTCATATTGACATATCATATTCGTATACCGCACTGCTCCTGCATAGAGAATAATGACAGCACTACAGATTACTACCTGTAACAAAATACCGTTTAGAATATTTCAAGCGTTTGCTCATTAATATACTCTCCAAATACTAAACATCCTGTCAGACTAATGGCTTGTACATGTGATATCCTTCTTTGTGTGTATTTACACCACAGACGATATTCCACATGTTCCACACCAGATAGTGGAAACCTATTTTCAGCTATTACCAAGGAGACGGAGACTATAAATCCAATTGAATACATAAATATCATGGAATATATAACACTTGTAGAAATGTTATTTTTTCCTTTCAGTGGACATGCTACACATTTGGAATTATCTTATTAGAAAGTGGGAGAAAACCCTCAAATTATTGTAGTATTCGGATAAAAATGCACACAACCACATGGTGTGCTGCATAATCTTGGTTTTGCCCATCCATTGGCTAGCATGTTTGTTTGACATCAGGCATTGCGGTTTCTTGCTCCTGAGAATTTATGAACCTTGCCAAAATGACTATAAAAGCACGAGGATAACTCTCGAAAGGAAAAACCATTACTGCATCTGTTGCGGAACACACTGTATAATCAGCATTTAATGTGATAAAACCAAAGTTTTAGCACATACGTATTGGTATAATGACAGACTGTACATTAAAATGTAAACATACAGCAATGAATTCAGTGTATAATATGAAAAATTAGACTCACTGGTTTCTGATTACCATTTCTGAAGAGATAGTGCATTGTTCATCCTCCGTCCAAGGAACGATAATATACAATAACATTGTACATTTTGACATTAAAAAACACGTCACGGCATACTACATTGGAAATGTTCTTCCCCAAGGGGCTTCAGTTCAGATAGTGGAAAGCTACTGCATCAGACAATCAAAGCCACAAAAATTCCTTCTAAACGTGTGTCACTCCTTTAAGTACCCCCCACCCCCCCATTAAAGGAGACCCTTAATTATGATTAGCATTCAGATCCATTCCCTGAAGACTAAATACTCTTTAGAGGTGAAAACATAGAGCCATATTTACGAGTCTGAATATTTATCAATGATATATTTGATGCCTGACTATTGACTTTTCATAATACTTTATTTATTTACTTACTTACTTTACATATAATTTTAATCTCGATGATATACAACAAAACTAATTAACTGTTAATGACATATTTTTGTTAGCTACTCTTTACAGAGAACTACAGAGATTCTTGAGCAGTGTCGTCACTAATGTTGTTTATAGTCATCAAAATGTTGAGGAAAATTGTGTACTTATCGATTAATTTAAATGATTTCAGAAATTAGAGTATGTAAACATTTACTACAGTAGCCTGAAATTCATTTTACTGGAAGTATGTAATATTCTTATATCCAGGTGAAACTGATTAGCATTGACAGTTGTTGTTATTATCAACCTTTATGTAACAGCAGTTTTGCAACATATCAGAATAATCTGTTGATATGTTTATAGCGATCTCGTTATCCATTTGTTTAAGTTACCATATTTTCAGTGTAAAGTATGTGATTCACTTATGAAGAACACTTTTTTACCTTATGACGATATCTTTGCCATAGATATGGATGATTTTGTTCAGGCTTGATTTTAAGCCACTCCCCACAATCGGTAGGCTTCATCATTTTTATTACATTTCAATCTCGTCAACGCCTCAAGTTCAGTGCAGCCCTGGTTAAGATTTTCAGGCTCATCAGCCGTCGAGAGAGCCATAACCTGGAAGTTATATGGGTCTTCATCGATTTTGACCTATGTCAATAAAACACTTTTACTTTGGGAGACTGGCCTACTATATTCAACCGTAAATTAGCACTTTAATTATAAAATGCTTATCCTAGACAATCAGGTAAATTTTGTTCAACAAATGGTTCAAATGGCTCTAAGCACTATGGGACTTAACATCTGAGGTCATCAGCCCCCTAGACTGAAGAACTGCATAAACCTATCTACCCTGAGGACAACACCCACATCCATGCCCGAGGCAGGATTCGAACCTGCGACTGTAACTCCAATGCGTTTGCGGACTGAAGCACCTAGAACCGCTCGGCCACAGCGGCCGGTGGTAAATTTGGAACATGGCGTCCACATTTCATGGATCCATTGAAAGATGAAAGGAAATTGTAACCCACCCGCCTGCATTTTCAATAATCACTTAATTTTTCTTTCCAAAATTTTTGATTTCTAAAGCTATTGCATCTCAGAAGAGACGTAAGAGAGTAGTATCGAAAACTTGCTGAGTGGGTTTCCCATAGTTAACCAGTAGATGTTACGTTACATGGCTACGCATTACAGCTGACCCTCTGGTAATTCAACTGAAGGTCGCCCTTTTCTGTACTTGACCATGCGCAACCGTTAACAGGCTTTCTGTTCGCTCCCTGCGCACTGCACCATTATCCTTTGTGAAATTATTTTCCTAGGTGCTTATCTTTGAGTATCCATATAAGGATGTAAGATGCTCAATTTGGGAAGTTCGTAGGTACGTTCCTTCCTAAATAAATTTCTTCCCAACCTAGTCTCGTCATGTTTTCCCAATCTCACTTACAATCGTAATTCCTAAATACGTCCCTAGATGTGCATAGAAAGTGAATAAGAAGAGAAACATCCAGTATTATTTGAATAAATAACTGGTCCCTCTGCAAAAACAGTATTTTTTGTTACCTTCTTTTAGTACATGTATGTCGTTCACAAGTGTTCAGGAATTTCTCAACACGTATAAGTGGCCTAATGGATGGGAAAGGACGTAATGAAAAATATCTTTATTCAGTGTCAGCTGCTTTATAAATGTTTTGGTTTATGATGAAAATACTGCATTCACTTACAAGTTCGATAATACTGGATATGCTTGGAAGTATAACTGACTAATTAAAGGAGACTATTTGAGAGAGAAACTTCTCAGTACCCTTCACATCTAACTCAGGGCGTGAAGACTTGTCGTACTGGAGACTATACATGATGCAGCAGGGACTGATCTGATGATGTGATTTTTACAATAAAGTGTTGAATTCTAGCTAGTGTTGTCAAATATGAATCAGAATATCATCTTTAGATGGGCTAAAAATAATTAAATCCCTCCCATGTTCTATCGATTGCATTCAAGTGGAAAGCATCTCAAGATACGAATGTATATAGTTCGACGTAGTTATAATGGCCATATGTTGCGTAAGTCGAGCTCCAAACGAACAGAGAACTTAATTGTGTTGTCTGAAGAGTTAAAATATGATTTGTCTTAATCTTCGATGACTATCTTAACATATTTCCTCATGAAGTGTGTATGCTCCCCCTCCTTTTGGTTAAAGAATGGTTGAGCTATTTGGAGAAAGCAGAAGCTGATGTATGGTTACCAAGAGCTCCAATGGAAAACCTGTCATAAGCAAAGAAGTGAAAGTTAGAAAGTGGAAAGAGTATATAGAGGGTCTATGCCATAGAGATGAACTTGAAGGCAATACTGTAGAAATGGAAGACTGCGTAGATGAAGATGTGATGGGAGATTTGATACAGCCAGAATTTGACAGAGAACTGCAAGACCTAAGACGAAAGAGGGTTCTGGGGGTACATGACGCGCCGTCAGAAGTACTGACAGCCTTTGGAGAGCCAGCCATGACAAATCTGTTCCATGTAGTGTGCAAGATGTACGACGTAGCCGAAATACCCTCAAACGTCAAGAAGAATAAATAATTCCAATTCCTAAGACAGCGAGTGTAAATATTACCGAACTATCAGTTTAATAAGCCATGGCTGGAAAATACCAACTCGAATTCTTTGTGAAAGAATGGAAAAAGTGATAGAAGCTGATCTTGTGGAAAATCAGTTTGCATTCCGAAGGAATGTGGACACATGCGAGGCAATACTGAACTTACAACTTATCTTAGAATATAGGTTAAGAAAAATTAAACCTCCGTTTACAGCATTTGTGGGCTTAGAGAGAAAGCTTTTACAATGTTGAGTGGAATAGTCTGTTTGAAATTTTGTAGGTAGCATAGGTAAAGCACAGGGAGCGAGAGGCTATTTACAGTTATAACATTATCAAGACAGCAGTTAAGAAACGAGGGGTATGAAACGGAAGCTGTGGTTGAGGAGGGAGCTACTCAATCTGTAGAACTGAGCAAGCAGTATAGGAGATAAACGAAAAAACTTACAGTAGGAATTAAGGTTCAGGAAGAAGAAATAAAACTGTGATCTTTGCTGGTAACGCTGTCATTCTGTGAGAGACAGCAAATCAATTGAAAGGAATGGTCAGTGGCTTTATAGCAAGATATCAGATGAACGTCTACAAAATCAAACCAAGGAGTATGGATTGTCGTGGAATTAAATCAGGTGATGCTGACGGAAATACTTTAGGAAGCGAAACACTTAAAGTAGCAGACGAGTTTTGTTATGTAGGCCACAAAATAACTGATGATCCTGAAGCAGAGATGGTATAAAACGTAGACTGGTAATGACAGTAATGACAGGAAAATCGTTTCTGAAGAAAGAAAATGGATTTAAGTGTCAGAATGTCTTTTCTGAAAGTATTTGTGTGGTATGTAGCCAAATGTGGAAGTGAGAAATGGATGATAAACAGTTTATCGAAAGAAGAGAATAGAAGCTTTTTAAATGTGGTGCTGAAGAAGATTGGTGAGGAGTAAGTCAGTAGATTATGTAACTAATGAGGAGACACTGAACAGAACTGAGGGGTAAAGAAATTTGTGCCACAACCGCACTAGAAGAAGAAATCAGTTGACAGGACATGCTCTGAAACATCAAGGGATCACCAGCTTTGTACTGGTGGAAAGTGTGGGGGTTAAAACTGTAGAGGGAGACCAAGACATTAAAGCAGTTAGCACATTCAGAAGATGTAAATCGCAGTAGGTATTGAGAGGTGAAGAGGCTTGTGCAGGACAGAGTAGTACTGAGAACCGCATCAAAACCGTGAAGACTCAAGATCATGACAACAACATACTACACAACATTTGACTTGAAGTCAGAATAACAAAACTTTATCATGAAAAGAAAGAGATTATGAGTTCATAAAGCATCTTCTAATTTACAAAGTCATAAATAAATTATGACTCCTAATTTAATGGCTACTAAAATTAATGTGGAAACCGCAACTGAAGACTGTCGTTGTAGTAAATTTGGTAATATATGACTGTCATTACTCTTCTTTGTTGTTCTAATTCTGTTCATCTCTTCTTATATAGAGTTCAAATAACATAAGAGGATAGTCTGATTCGGATTTCTGCTAATTTTTTTTAATTTGATCATTTGAAATAACGTAAATTTATGTTTTTCTCCAAACCTAATTAAATTAAACCTTGTCAATGGACAGAGTACTATTCTACTATATTTTGTCCACAAGATACTAGGAGCTCCTCTAAATTTCTGTGCCTATATTTTCTAGTTAAAATACTTCATAGTACCAAAATAGATTGTTAGTGTTTCATTGATGGAGTGTATTAAAATAATATAGCAGTCTATCTTAACAAAACATTTTGTGTATTTAACTCACACTTAACTATTATTTTGTAAGAACTAATGTTCAGTGAATATTATGTAACCCTCCCACACCTATCATCCACAAATTATTAACATTACGTAGAGATGTTATAAAGTAATTTGCCATTGATAGCTAAAATAGGATGATGGTGCATTTTAATATCCTGTCTTACTGTGAACTATCATTTTTCTTTACTCATACTGGAGGAAGTATTACGTTTTAGTAATAAAAACCAGGAAATGCAGTCACTTTCGATATTAGTTTGCTACATTACAGTACTTAAAAATTTGTATGAAACGAAATAATTGCTGTTATTTTTCAATGATAGTTTTCTTTTACTTTTTATTTTTTTAGCCTTGGTATAGTGAAAAGTGAGAGGGATAGCTTCACTTTAGAACTGATGAATACTTGATGTAAAGTTGAGAGATTGCTAATATTTGCCACACATTGGGATTTTTTGCAAAATGTGAGATGTGAGTTGCTGAGAATTGCTAATTGTTGAGTTCCAATATCATTTTCCTGGAGGTCTGTCTACGCAATCCACTTATTGTATATTTTTGTTATGTACATCCGAAAAAAACTGTTTTCGTATTTTCCAGATTTGTTAGTTAACTGCAGTGTGATTAGTAACCTTCTGTCGTTACTAGCCTTTAATTGTATTACACTGGTTGTGTGAGCTTGTACCTTCCTCCTTCCTAATCGGCCTACTGGACTGCGATATAACTGACCGTGATCGCAAAGGCTGTTGAAATTTTACAATGTGCAAGGCTACCGTTACCGAAGGAAAATAACACTGGTTAGTTGGAGAAAAGTGTACAACAGGCTCTTCTGTAGGAATAATCTATTCTGTACGTAAGCTAAATGCTCATGATAATTTTGAAATCGGTGGAATATAGTGCAATCGCTCACGAATCACACAGGTGAAAAAAGGGATGAGAACGCCACGTCGTCTGAGCCACGGATTATTGTGGAACAGGCAATAGTTAGAACTGCAGTGTCCTCCGCTTGTCAGCTCCTAACGAATTAGGCGCTCCTACATTGGCGCAATCATAACGACACCCCTCGCCCAACAAACTCTTTCATGACTCAACCTGCTCTGCCTCCTTTCTGCTCTGCTCTACATACACAAAGATAAACAACGGCACAGCTCCTGCCATTTCGTCGTTGCTATCTATACATTTAAATAAAGTTCCCATGGCTACTGTCCAGCAGTTTACATTACATTTACAATCAATTATATAGAGTCATAAATCAATACACTGTTACACCGACTACGTATTCAATACACTTTCCGTAATAACTGTAACAGATTGAGGGTCAGAGATACAATACAACTTCTCAACGGATATTAAATGTGGAAAAATTTGACTAGTGCAGAAGGTATTTTATCTGCATTTTCTGTGTTACAAGCTGACTGGAGTTGGGTAACCGCTTGCTGCAATAAATCACCAACAGCAAGTGCTTCTTTGGAAATTAGGTCACCAGGTTTCGTTCCACATTCATGTTTGTATTAAGTCTCAAATATTTTCATGTTTGGTAGTACATTCACCTCCTTTACTGTACATTAACGCACGTTACTATTGTGTACATATTCTTGACGGTGATTCCGTTTGATTGGTCACTGCTGACATTTGTTGTAAGCATCTTTCATGTATGACAGAAAATTTACTGAACGCACAATCTGCCACCCATTATAATTCATACCTACAAATGTCACCCTTTCAGTTCAGAAGGTTATTATATTGCCATCATTTCCATCTCTAAAAGACCTGAAGGCACCAAAGTCTACAAAGGATTCTGTTACGTCTGTCTCTACAATATTTCAGCGCTCTTTATCTTTCTGTACTTTCAGAACTAAAATTCTTCTCGATACTGCTCACAAACTTTTGTCATCTACTACTTCCTAGCCATAAAACCCTAGTTTCCTTCAGTACTGCAATCAGACCTCTAGCCTTGTTGCAATATCATTCTTTATACATCTTGTAATCTAAAGGGTGGAAACACACTTCTAAGACAACAACAGTTTTACTAAAAGAAATTTGGAGTCGAATACTGTAATAGGAGGTAGGAGAGCAGGAAAGCATGTGAGGCTATCCTACCATAATGGTAGCCATTTCGCTACTCGCCATTTGTGATGCGATTAGCAATTTATGAATGAAAAGTGTATTATGTGACACAGTACACAGCTATAAATTTCGAGCTTCTTTCATATTCCTTTCCTCGATTTATAAATAAAATCAGTCGAAACAGTATTCCAAATCTAAGGCAGAAAAAAGCATAAGATCTTTCAGATCAGGTTATTTATTTTATCAAAAGACTCTACAGCTCATAAATCACTCAACAGCAAGAATAAGTAACAGTGGTGTTTATAAAATCACTTTACTGCAACAGACTGTATTGGTCAAACAGGTAAGGCTACTAGTCCAGTGAAACTATCAGAAAAAATGCCTTGCAAAAGGTAGGGTAGAAGATTTTATTTCTTTAACTCGTTCATATTGTTGGAAATATTAGAAAACCAAGTTTTTCCAACAAAATTTCGCTTGGGAAAACTTTCTGCAGTCAAAAAACTTGAAAATTTCGGACTTTTTTCAGTTTTTTCAAAATATCTCAGTTGCATTTGCTCCTATCGCTTTGACGTCTATTTCCTTTTTTAAAGAGCACAAAATTCTCTACAAATTTGATTTTTACCATTTCTTTCTACTCCCAATATCTAAGGCGCTACAGCGTGTCAAAAAATATCAATTTTTCAAATTTCGAGCAAAAAATTTTCCAAGTTTTTTGACTGCAGAAAGTTTTCCCAAGCGAAATTTTGTTGGCAAAACTTGTTTTTCTAATATTTCCAACCGTATGAATGAGTTGAAAAAATAAGCTCTTCTACACCAGCTTTTGCAAGGTATTTCTGCAGTTTGACTGGACTATACAGCAACTAGGCTGATTGAACAGCAACCCAGCTGGAGATTATATAAGTCCTACTCTACGTTTGGTGAAGGTGTGCTGGAAGAGAACACAGATACCAAATCCACACAGAAGCTCTATATGTAACCAACAAAAGATAAAAACTAAGCCCATTAGAAACACTTGAGGCAAACAAACATTTAGCACAAAATTTCTAGCTGCTTCTAAATGATCAGTTACAGCTCAGCACATCTGAACTTCACATGGCACAATCAACCAGTCGCATACTCCCAGATCGTTACAATGACACATACAGCTACACAAAATTAAAACGTAATAGACTTTTGTATTACTTACCTCGCTTACCTCATGAACCTCAAAATATAACAATATCAATTGTAATTTTTTAATATTGTGAATTTTAATAATGTGCTGTGTTTAATAGTTCCTCTTTCATAAACGGATTTTACAAAGTAAAAGATTTTGTTGCATAGCATGAGTAATTAGTTCTCAGTTAGGCCTCAGCATATGCCACACTTCGCAATCTATGTCATCAAAACCAGTTAACATAAAATACTGAAATACTGTGTATCTAAATTATAATTTGCATTTAATATTGTCCATAGTGCAAAATGTAATTTATATATTTTTTAAAATAATTGGCTCACAATGTAAAATAAGTGTGCTCAATTTGACAGTTTCTTAACCAATGTCACGACCTCAGAGCCTTTAGCATTATAACCATATAACATGTAAGATTTTAATATTGTGTAGATTAGTTATATGTTGCATTCAATGCTGTCCATTGTGTAAAGTGTAATTTATAACTTTAAAAAGGTTTGGTGCACAACATTCCGTGTGCAAGTGGATTGTTTCTTTGCTCATAAAATTGCTGTCGCTGGGCAGTTGTTTCCTGAAGATGGGCCAATAAGCCAAAGACTAGTTAGTCAAAAACTGACTAGTAAAATGAGTAGCACTAGAGCAGGATATTAGTTATTCCACCTTAAATTTACAGTAAGCAATTTATTCTGAAATTGTTTGTAACAGTTACAGATATCTTCTCACATTAGTTGCAAATAATAGCATAATTGTTTTCACACACTCACATCGGCTTTTGGGTTAATTACAGTATCACATCAGAGAAGGAAGATGAATTTTGCGGATGAGTGTGTTGTGCCACAAAATAAAGTCAGAACCTCTGCTACCGTTGAAAATTATTCAAATATTGATGGTGGCGTATGAGATTTCCTATTCATAACACAAAAGTAAGAATCTCATTAATACCATATGCAAGTTTTCCCTATCAGTACTTCTAATTACAAGTTATGTAGTACACTACTGAGAATATTACGAATTCCAAATAAGAGAAGAACAGAAATACGCCGGCATGTATTGATACGATATCCTGATTCACTCTTTATAAAACGTGAAAATCTGATGATAGGAAAATTGATATCAGCGAATGAAAGTGTGTGGACATATGTCACACGAAATTACAGTTACATATGTAGTAAATCGGATGATGCTGTGGGAATTAGATTAGGAAATGAGACGCTTAAAATAGTAATTGAGTTGTGCTATTTGGGGAGCAAAACAACTGATGGTGGTCGAAGTAGAGAGGGTATAGAATGTAGACTGGCAATGGCAAGGAAAGCGTTTCTAAAGAAGAGAAATTTTCTAACATCGAGTATAGATTTAAATGTCAGTAAGTCGTTTCTGAAAGTATTTGTATGGGGTGTAGCCACGTATGGAAGTGAAACGTGGACGAAAGCAGTTTGGACAAGAAGAGAATAGAAGCTTCCGAAATGTGGTGCTACAGAAGGATGCTGAAGATTAGATGCGTAGATCACATAACTAATGACGAGATAGTGAATAGAATTGAGGAGAAGAGAAATTTGTGGTACAACTTGACTAGAAGAAGGCATCGGCTGGTAGGACAAATTCTGAGGGATCAAGGGATCACAAATTTGCTATTGGATGGCAGCGTGGAGATTAGAAATCATAGAGGGAGACCAAGAGATGAATACACTAAACAGATTCAGAAGGATGTAGGTTACAAGAGGTACTGGGAGATGAAGAACCTTGCACAGGATAGAGTAGCATGGAGAGCTGCATCAAACAAGTCTCAGGACTGAAGACCACGACAACAACATGTAGAAAATGAAGTTTAATATCAATTTTTTCTCCCTGTTATCTCCATTTACTTCGATCTAAAATAATTGAGAGTACATTTCTGAATACAAGATCGACATTTAATAGATGGTTTTGGATTCAAAAATAATACGTCCATTACAAACAGAAATACGCTTGAAAATATAGTGATAATCTGTTTTTTGTAATCGAAAGTATTACTTGCAACTTAACTCCATATTTGTATCACTATGAGAGAACTGAATGAGAATGACGATATAGGTCGTCACAGCCGCCACAATGCTTTTCAACAATGTCAAGTCCAGAGTGAAGAACCCAGCTGCGCTGTAGTGGAGTGGACTGCATGCCAGCTGTTCCCCAAACAGCTGCAGCTCTTCCTGAACACCACAGCTAGCAGGCAGCGACAGCATCTGAAGTTTGGTGACCAGCCGCTGTGTACGGTTGGCCTCCCGAATAACCACCTCGCTGCTGTAGCATATGCCGATGATCCTCCAAACCAGCAGGCCAGCCCATAGTGAAATTCTAACTATAGTGTGTGTTCTGTCTCCGTACAGACCATTGCTTAAACTGAACAAGTTGAATGTAATTGCGTACATGTACATGACAATACTCATAAGACAGCAGGTTATTACAATCAGATTTTGTATACCATAAGCACTATTTAGCGTTGTTACAGCTTGGTACAGGAGGCTGTACACTGCCCGTAGCTTTCTCAGAAGCGTGCAACTACACTCCTGGAAATTGAAATAAGAACACCGTGAATTCATTGTCCCAGGAAGGGGAAACTTTATTGACACATTCCTGGGGTCAGATACATCACATGATCACACTGACAGAACCACAGGCAAATAGACACAGGCAACAGAGCATGCACAATGTCGGCACTAGTACAGTGTATATCCACCTTTCGCAGCAATGCAGGCTGCTATTCTCCCATGGAGACGATCGTAGAGATGCTGGATGTAGTCCTGTGGAACGGCTTGCCATGCCATTTCCACCTGGCGCCTCAGTTGGACCAGCGTTCGTGCTGGACGTGCAGACCGCGTGAGACGACGCTTCATCCAGTCCCAAACATGCTCAATGGGGGACAGATCCGGAGATCTTGCTGGCCAGGGTAGTTGACTTACACCTTCTAGAGCACGTTGGGTGGCACGGGATACATGCGGATGTGCATTGTCCTGTTGGAACAGCAAGTTCCCTTGCCGGTCTAGGAATGGTAGAACGATGGGTTCGATGACGGTTTGGATGTACCGTGCACTATTCAGTGTCCCCTCGACGATCACCAGTGGTGTACGGCCAGTGTAGGAGATCGCTCCCCACACCATGATGCCGGGTGTAGGCCCTGTGTGCCTCAGTCGTATGCAGTCCTGATTGTGGCGCTCACCTGCACGGCGCCAAACACGCATACGACCATCATTGGCACCAAGGCAGAAGCGACTCTCATCGCTGAAGACGACACGTCTCCATTCGTCCCTCCATTCACGCCTGTCGCGACACCACTGGATGCGGGCTGCACGATGTTGGGGCGTGAGCGGAAGACGGCCTAACGGTGTGCGGGACTGTAGCCCAGCTTCATGGAGACGGTTGCGAATGGTCCTCGCCGATACCCCAGGAGCAACAGTGTCCCTAATTTGCTGGGAAGTGGCGGTGCGGTCCCCTACGGCACTGCGTAGGATCCTACGGTCTTGGCGTGCATCCGTGCGTCGCTGCGGTCCGGTCCCAGGTCGACGGGCACGTGCACCTTCCGCCGACCACTGGCGACAACATCCATGTACTGTGGAGACCTCACGCCCCACGTGTTGAGCAATTCGGCGGTACGTCCACCCGGCCTCCCGCATGCCCACTATACGCCCTCGCTCAAAGTCCGTCAACTGCACATACGGTTCATGTCCACGCTGTCGCGGCATGCTACCAGTGTTAAAGACTGCGATGGAGCTCCGTATGCCACGGCAAACTGGCTGACACTGACGGCGGCGGTGCACAAATGCTGCGCAGCTAGCGCCATTCGACGGCCAACACCGCGGTTCCTGGTGTGTCCGCTGTGTCGAGCGTGTGATCATTGCTTGTACAGCCCTCTCGCAGTGTCCGGAGCAAGTATGGTGGGTCTGACACACCGGTGTCAATGTGTTCTTTTTTCCATTTCCAGGAGTGTATTTCGCGTAAGTAGTATTTCGACGCGATTTGACGTATTCTGATGTGGTCTAATTGAAAGTATTTCAGCTTTAGGAAGTGTTGGCATTTCATGTACATGGATTTGCTTGATAATCACATGGGCTTCATGTTGTGTATCTTTCTTTACTGAGGAAGATTGTAGTGCCTCTGTAAGTCTGACATTGAGGTCGCCTTCTGAAGACATGCTAAAGCACTGAAGTAAATACATATTCAGTTGTCCAAACCAACTTCTCACCACCATGTTAAAAACAATAAACTGTACCAGTACGAAATTCAACAAGGAATGCGTGAAAAGAACACGCATTAATGGCACCAAAGCCAATGAGTTTAGATTAATCCAAAGATACACACTGTATGTAAGGGTCCAATATATAGCTAGTGCGATTGTTGTCCATTTGTGAAGAGATTTGAAATGCCAGTTCTCTGTTCCTACTCGCTCATACATAAATGTTTCTATCGAAACAGTGATGCGACAAAAAGCATCAACATCTCCTTGTTTCAAAGTGCAGCTATACAGAATGAATATCAAGCATGAACTTGTTGTAAAAGCGGCGCTAAAGAAGAAACAGTAATTTGTAAAAGGGTCTGGGGACCAGATAAGGTCAATGAGCCTATGCATTATATCATAAACAGACAAAAGGAAAAACACCAATGCAAGAGATAAATTGTAAAATTTAGCCTTCATAGACACTACTACTCGCATATGCTCTCTATTAACGGAAATTGGAGCACAACCTAACATTTTACATAGGCACAGGATAATCCGAAATTCACTAAATAACCTGTGGAGTGCATGCATCTCTGGTGATCGTCAAATTGCAGCCGACCGTGTCCGCTCAAACATGCACAAACTGAGACAAAACGCAGATGTATCTTGAGTTTCGAGGGAATATTGATTTATCTGTTGCAGTTATGTTGACAACAAAGGCCGAGATAATGAGTGTGTCAGCTGGAAGGAACCTTTTGTTCAGTGTTTCAGACCCTTACAACTCACTAAACGTCCACCTAGTTCCGAAAGACGTATGAAATTGTGAGAAGGAGATCAGATGGTCAGCTGCGATTTTCCTAAATAGCACCTTTTATTATAATTGTAAGTTTGGAGGAAATTAATGTATGTAATATTCGTGTAATTAATTTTTTCATCGCTACACACAAATAACACAAAATAATTTTATGTCCCCGCCATCGTACTGAATTTGACTTCGCAGATAGCATCATTTGATTGGCATGTATGATTAAATAACTAAAATAATGTGAACTTTTACTATGTTACAATCTCAAAACGTGTAAATTAAACACTTAACAACAATCTTCCGGGATCCGGCCCTCAATGTCGGCTAGCTGCCGTGTCATCGTTTGCATGCGGGTTTATGTGGATGCGGTGTGAAGAGGCGCGGGGGCGTGCGGTCAGCGCACTGCTATCCAGGCCGTTGTCGACGTTGCAGAGCTTGGAACCTACAGTTCTCATTTAAGTAGCTTCTCAGTTGGCCTCACAAGGATGAGTTGTCGTCATTCAAGTCCTCGCACAAAGTAAAAATCTCCGCCAATACCGCTAACTGAACACGGGCGCTTTAAACAAGAGTCCGATGTTCGCTGACTACATTTTTGCCCTCCTTGGCTATCTTACTGGCTGTAGTTCGTTTTTTCAGCGGCAGTGTCGAAATTTACGTGGCCTATAGTGTATGAAAATGAGTAATAAAATGTAGTCTAAAAGAAAAATGGGAGAGGGGGACGGGAACATCACCGTATTACTGCCGCCTCTCAAAACGAAACGATCTGATTCGCCGTCTCGAAAGCACCGATAAGTTCATGTCCTTTCGCTGTCTGATGTTCTTCTGCTATCTGATCGTGTTCCCCCCCCCCCCCCCCCCGTTTCCCTCCCCCAGTGTAACTTTAGAAGTTCGTCCTCTCAGGCTGCTTTGTCTTCACCCCGGTTTCTTTCCGTCGTTTTACGGTCATTCTCCTTCCTATACTTTCCTAAGTCGTCTTTTCTAATTGATTTGAAGAGAAAGTTTGCGAATATAACCCTGTAAGAATATCTTGTAGAACAAAGTGGCAATTATATCAAAACGTTAGAAACAGTCAAAATCTAAATGCAGCAGCCCATTACAAACAGTATTGTAAGGTGCTTAAAAAAGTTATTAGGAAGGCAAAAAGTATGTGGTATGCAGATAGAATAGCTAAGTCTCAGGATAAAATTAAAACCATATGGTCAGTCGTAAAGGAAGTGGCTGGTCTGCAGAGACAGGTCGAGAATATAGAATCAGTGCGTAGTGGGGATGTCCGTGTTACTGATAAGTCACATATATGTACAGTACTTAATAATCACTTTCTGAATATAGCAGGTGAACTAAATAGAAACCTAGTCCCAACAGGGAATCATATAGCGCTCTTAGAAAAAAGTGTTCCGAGACTGTTACCTGAAATGCTCCTCCATGATACTGACAAGAGGGAGATTGAGTTAATAATTAAATCTCTAAAGACCAAGAACTCTCATGGATATGACGGGGTATCTAGTAGAATACTGAAGTATTGTTCCACGTATGTTAGCTCAGTACTTAGCCATATCTGTAACTTTTCCTTTAGGAGTGGTCGGTTTCCTGACCGATTAAAGTACTCGGTAGTGAAACCACTTTATAAAAAGGGAGACAGGGATAATGTTGACAATTACAGACCTATTTCTATGCCATCGGTGTTTGCTAAAGTTATCGAGAAGGTTGTATATACAAGGTTACTGCAGCATTTAAATTCACATAATTTGCTGTCAAATGTACAGTTTGGTTTTAGAAATGGCTTAACAACTGAAAATGCTATAGTCTCTTTTCTCTGTGAGGTTTTGGACGGATTAAATAAAAGGTTGCGAACGTTAGGTGTTTTCTTTGATTTAACGAAGGCTTTTGACTGTGTTGACCACAAAATATTACTGCAGAAGTTGGAACATTATGGAGTAAGGGGAGTAGCTTACAATTGGTTCGCCTCCTACTTTAAGAACAGAAAGCAGAAGGTAATCCTCCGCAATATTGAGAGTGGTAATGATGTTCAGTCTCAATGGGGCACTGTTAAATGGGGCGTTCCCCAAGGGTCGGTGCTGGGGCCACTGCTGTTTCTTATTTATGTAAATGATATGCCTTCTAGTATTACAGGTGATTCAAAAATATTTCTGTTTGCTGATGACACCACCTTGGTAGTGAAGGATCTTGTGTGTAATATTGAAACATTATCAAATAATGTAGTTCATGATATAAGTTCGTGGCTTGTGGAAAATAATTTGATGCTAAATCACAGTAAGACTCAGTTTTTGCAGTTTCTAACCCACAATTCAACAAGAACTGACATTTTAATCAGACAGAATGGGCATGTTATAAGCGAGACGGAACAGTTCAAGTTCCTAGGCGTATGGATAGATAGTAAGCTGTTGTGGAAAGCCCATGTTCAGGATCTTGTTCAGAAACTAAATGCCGCCTTATTTACCATTAGAACAGTATCTGAAATAAGTGACATTTCAACACGAAAAGTAGTATACTTCGCATATTTTCATACGCTTATGTCATATGGTATTATTTTCTGGGGTAATTCTTCTGATTCAAAAAGGGTATTTTTGGCTCAAAAACGGGCTGTTCGAGCTATGTATGGTGTAAGTTCGAAAACCTCTTGTCGACCCCTATTCAATAGTCTGGGAATTTTGACATTGCCCTCACAGTATGTATTTTCTTTAATGTCGTTTGTTGTTAGCAATATTAGTTTATTCCCAAGAGTTAGCAGCTTTCACTCAGTTAATACTAGGCAGAAATCAAATCTGCATGTGGAATGCACTTCCTTGACTCTTGTGCATAAAGGAGTGCAGTATTCTGCTGCATCCATTTTCAATAAGCTACCACAAGAACTCAAAAATCTTAGCAGTAGCCCAAACACTTTTAAGTCTAAACTGAAGAGTTTCCTCATGCCTCACTCCTTCTATTCTGTCGGGGAGCTCCTGGAAGAGCTAAAAAATTAAGCAAATTCCAGTGTTACATTCTTGATTTTCTTTATTTAAACTAACGACTTGTCGCCTGAATTTGTTTCTTATATTTATTTTTATCTGTTTCTACAATCGTGTTATAATTTCATGTATTGACTCGTTCCATGACCATGGAGACTTCTCCTAAATGTGGTCCTACGGAACAATAAATAAATAAATAAATAAAAATAAATAATGCGGAAGGTGTTGAAGTCAACAGCGCTGTAATTTCAGGTATGTCTTAAAATCTCCAATACTAATTACGTTTTGGAAATAATGTAATACCTGTTTACTGCCTGATCTTCCACTCAGAACGACGTTTCTGTTCGCATTAGAATAAAGTTCGTCTTCCGGGAATAATACTCAACTAAGGTTGATGGTGTGTGGTGACGTACTTTGGAGAAATGATGAGAGGTTTGTAACCGCTTTTCATATTTCATGGGCTGTTACCCACACAGACTTGTGTTCATCAGTATCATGCACGCGACAAGCTGACCAGAGGGGAGAGGCCGCCAGGTACGTCGCATGCAGTTGGAAATTCATAGTGAGTTTCCTACTGATCACTTAATACCACAAGGCCCTAGCACTTTTCGGCTAATGTAGGCGTTAGACACTTTCCCGTATAACATTCCTATCGACCTCACGGTATTTACATTCCATATCATTTGTGGCGTGCGCCGTGATCTGATATTTGCACACTGCTCGGACTATGGCTAGCTGAGTCTCGGGCATCCCCATGCTGTTATAGCTGTATTCATCCAAAAGATATTTGATACGCTGGAGGTCATCTGGTGTCTGGTGAACGTCCGCCGGCGCTTCAGCGTTGGGCAGGCATTATTTCGTTCAATAAATGGGCGGCGACAGTATTCGGCGAATGCTTATAAACTCTGTACGTGGAACTTCCATACACAGTGTGCGCCTTTATGTGTACATCGTTCCGATTTAGTGGGCCAGCTGCAGTTGGAAGCGTGAACGTAGAGTATGTGAACTTGAAAATGTGGTCGTGGCTAACAGAGTGACCGTTGGCTGCTAGTAATTTCTTTGCTATCGTCAGGATAGTGGGAATACTGGAGCCATGTAGTTTACTTTCGAAATAAGGTAAACGTTCACGAAGGCCATAGATCGAAAGGCATATTGACGTTTTTCAAGTAAATATTGGTAATTCACTGGAGCCGTGCGTCGAATGTCTCATATGAATTTCCCTCCCACGCATTTCCTTACCGTCATCTCGTTTGCGTGTCTTTGTATGGGAGCTCCCAGTCCTCCGCCGATATTTAGGACGTTGGAATTCACCACATTAATCTGAGTTCCCGCCGGGTTCGTACACTACTCTACTATGTCGCCTCGCCGTACGTATCTCAGTGGTGGTTCTGACCAGAAAGGCCACGTCACACTAGTAGGTGCCGCAGACGAACTGACGATCCCGTCTCATGACTCCCTGGAGCTGTCTGTTCAACACAGTTAACAGAGGCTCGATGGCTACAGAGAATAGTGGACAGCCTAGGTCTCAGTGAGCTAATGATTGTTATCGGGCCCACCGGTCGACCGTTTATAAGTGTTGTGGACTGTGAGTTTCGCAGAACACGTGCGATAATTGTCAGGAAACGTTTGGGGAGTACGTTGCCTGCATGGTATTTACTAAATACTCGTTGTTTATCTTGTCAAAGCCTTTGTCAAAATCCAGCGTAAGCCTGGTGTAAGGGTTGTGTCAGGAGACCGCGATTATGTCTCGATTATCTTGCGGGCTTTCAGAATGTGTTGGTCTTTACCTCCACTAATTTGTTCCAAGACGGCGACTGTGCTCATCAGCGGTTTTACCCTCCCAACTAAAAACATAGCAACACCTCATAGTCAATGTTTAAGACGTTTCAAGGGCAATGGTATACTGCAAATTTCCCCATAGGCTACATCGCTAAATTTTTGTGGTGTGTGTGTATGTCTGGCCCCATCAGTTCCTTTTTATTTTCGGTAATAGGTGATGTTTAAATTTGCTGTAGAATTCCACCGGTATACAATCTGGTTCAAGTGGTTTCTACTCCAGTCCTTCTTTCAAAACCGTCGTCTATTTCTTCTTCCGCCAGTTAGCAAACGGATGTCCTTCACCTGATAGATACTGAAGCATATTCTCGACAGTAGTTCTTCCATCGCCGCCCGGTCCAGAGGTGTAGCTGTGCAAAGATAAAATATGTTTTCAGCACAGCTATTATCTCTCGCTGTTGTCCGTCCGCCGTTCGTAGTTCGGTGATGAGGTTCCTTCGGCTACCTATTTGCTCCTTAATTACCTGATATGTGGAAGTCGTTCACTTTGAAACCCGTCTCGAAGTCGCTCTCTGTTCCGAGCCCCTACTTTATTATTATGTGTGAATTGCGTTATTGTGGCCTTTATACGTTGTATTTCCTGTTGATTGTCGGAGACCGAAGCTTCCGACCGGAATAAGTCGTGGAGGACCTGGCAATAGATGCTCACAGGGCGGTTGTACTATACCATTCTCTCACCGAAGTATCTCAGGGGGGCTTCTTGATGATCGGTTTTGCAGAATTTAACCATCAGTCTAGCGCCTAGGGATAATGAGGAAGGTTTTGTCATGTCAAATATTTCATGACATACCGGTTCGTCCAAATAAGAGATGTTTAACTTCCAGTCTCCCCTCCTGAGGTACATTCCTTGTCTTTGGAGATTTATCGTACAAAAGTACACCGTGTGATCAGAAGAAAAACCGTCGACCATATCTCTGTATACAAAACTTTCTGACTTAAAGACGAGTCACGTAAATGTGGTCAAGTCGGCTAACTGAGTCGTTCATGACATGTGTGAATCCTGGCTGATAGCCATTTGTGTGCTCTCGAGTATCGCCCAAACTCAGGTACGTATTATATTTATCAGGTCCAGACAATTTGTGAAAACGTGGTGTCTGGTCTTACGGGTACAGTACGCACTTACTTTCACTGCGGAAGATAATTTGGTCGCAATTGCTGTCAAATAATGGGGAAATTTCTTGTTTGAAAACTTCCATCCGTTTCCGTTTATTGCAGGAGCCTGTAGGCGCATAGACGTCAATGAATCGTGTGTCCTGCATAATGAGCACAATACTTGGGGCTGTTACCAGGTACTCTACGTCTTTAGCCAATATTCATTCCTTTGTAAGTATTGCAGTCCTTAGGTTTTGTACAGCTCGTGGAGGAGTGAAAGCTGTACATCTACAAATCTTGTGGAGATCTACGTTTGTCATTTCTTGTAGTAGAACTCGTCTGACTCGTTGGCGTAAAATATGTCATGTAAAGTCTGGAGCTTCAGGCAGATACTTATATTATTGATGTCGACCATCACTAATTTCTATGCTGGTACCGGAATCATTCTTTGAAGGGAGACAGCGTCTTCATGCCCTTACCTGTGGCCATTGTTACATTTCTCACACGCAGGCGTGTAGCTACCCCTTTCATATGACACTTGATTCCAAGTATTTTCTTGTCGTTCCTTCATTCATGTCATCACCCGACATATCACATTCCACATCACCTGCTTAGTTGCTTGTTTTATTGACTTATCTCGACACCGTTCCGCCGTTCCGCCGCTGCAGGGGCGGCCCTTCAGTGTCGTTTTCTGTGTTTAGTCCACTTCCGTCTGTTGGGTGGGTGCGTTTCCTTTCTGAAACAACTCAGGGATGGCCACCGGATGAGGCATCTGGTGGAATCCGTCTTGGTTGCAGTCCAATGTATCTCCTAGACCACGGGTGTCCCTCTGCGTTCTTTCAAGCACGTGATTCTCCTATGGTATGTGGTTGGGGGCTCTATCGATTGTCTTTTAGTACTTTCGTGGTTAGTGCCGTGGCCTGCCCACGTCATCATCTGGAAGTGTGCTCGGGTCCGGCAACGTGGGGTCGTCCATGCCTAGAAGATCGTATAGTCTGTCACTGCTACATGTATCGGAGTAACTGTACGATTCCCAGAAGTTTTCAATCACGTTAACTACCTGTTGAGTTATGCAGATAAATGTAGTCCAGTTCTCAGAATTTTTGTACTCGTCATCTCAGTAGTACGAAGTAGAACTACGAAGAAGTTTGTCCTTTAGAATCGAGCGAAAATGGCTTAATTTTATCTTCAATAGCTATGACACGGCGTTTTTGTTTGTGTTTCATGGCGTCAGTTCAAGTACCATTTTAGTACACCTCGTTCCTCCTAGTTTGTTTACAGAATAATGATCGTGCTACAGTTCCCTACCTGTAACAAAATACCGTGAAGAAAATCTCAGTTGCTTAGTTATAAATGTGTCTCTACAAATACTAAACATCCCTACACAAACAGGTCTCACCAACGTGATATCGTACTTCGGGTGTATTTGCACCGCTGAGGACATTCTGAATATTCCTCACTCGATGTCACAAACATATTTTCATCAGTTACCATACAAACAGATATTGGAAATGGAAGCCGAGACGTAGATGTCATTGAATATATAACACACACGGAAATATTATTACATTTCAATGGACATGTTAAGACATTTTGCTTTAGCTTATTTGCAAGTTAAAAAAAACTCTCAGATTTTTTTAGCTCTCGCGTACAAATGCATACAACTACATTGTTGTTGTGGTTGTGGTCTTCAGTCCTGAGACTGGTTTGATGCAGCTCTCCGTGCTACTCTATCCTGTGCAAGCTTCTCCATCTCCCACTACTTACTGCAACCTACATCCTTCTGAATCTGCTTAGTGTATTCATCTCTTGGTCTCCCTCCACGATTTTTACCCTCCGCGCTGCCCTCCAATGCTAAATTTGTGATCCCTTGATGCCTCAGAACATGTCCTACCAACCGGTCCCTTCTTCTTGTCAAGTTGTGCCACAAACACCTCTTCTCCCCAATTCTATTCAATTCCTCCTCGTTAGTTATGTGATGTACCCATCTAATCTTCAGCATTATTCTGTAGCACCACATTTCGAAACCTATTCTCTTCTTGTCCAAACCATTTATCGTCCATGTTTCACTTCCATACATGGCTACACTCCATACAAATACTGTTGAGTGGTACTTAAGTAAATAAATTAGTGAAATCAAAGTGAAGTAGAAATTAGAATATAAATGAGAAACTTAGTTTACTTTAGAAGAATTACACACTGGCAAACAGCGGGCAGAACAGCAGAGCAGAAGAAACAATGACCATGAAGTCAGCAAGTTCCACATAAGCGGACGCTGTCGATTCAGCCATCAGGGCATTGCCCGACCGGCTCACGTGTTTCTCAGTTGTCACATGTGAGCAAAGGCCCTCGCCTACATTCCAAGAGCCAGTGACCGTCGTTAAGAAGATTCTTCGAGAAGCTTTTCAACCTGACAGAAAAGGCAATGACCGGCTCACGTGTTTCTCAGTCGTCACATGTGATCAAAGGCCCTCGCCTACATTCCAAGAGCCAATGACCGACGTTAAGAAGATTCTTCGAGAAGCTTTTCAACGTGACAGAAGAGGCAATGACCGTGAAGTCGTTCACCTCCAGTAAACTGAAGTGAATAAATACGCGAGACGCAGTGGGCCCGACAGACGAGACGAGAGACGAAGAAGACAAAGAAGTGAAGAAGCGTAGCAGTAGTTTTCAGTCAGTTTCGGTGCTGAAGACCGTCATGCAAGAAGAGACTACAGCATGCACAGACGCACCAAGTCCGCCGCTGTAATGGAGTAGCAAGCAGCAGCCTCGGCGCCAGAAGACAGAAGTTAAAAGGTATTTGAAGACTGATTTTTACGTACCCGGGTGACTCGTGAGGACGGGAAGGAGACAGCCTCACATCAGCAGTCACCTGTGAGCTGGGATGAAGATCTGACAGCCGAAGACTGGCAAGCGGGAGTCCGTTGTTCGAGTCCGGGACACTGGCCTTCCCCCGCCGCGCCGCTCCGCTGGCCGACGCACAACACACGCGGCCGCTTAGAGAAGAGGAATACTGGGACGCCACATCCAAGGTATCACCATCCGATGCACGACTTCGCTCGCAATAATTAAACGGGCCACCTCGCGCTGCGCGTCTCCAGTCAGCTGGGCGAGACGGCGACACGAGATACACACTGCCACACGTAATCAGACGCCGTCGCTGCCGCAGCAGTAGTATTTTCACCCTGACATAATGCTTTAGAATGCTCATCCTGACAATTGACTAGCATCAAAAGAGAAAACCCAGTTACATTTAGTATCAGAACTGTTGCAATACTTTCAGAAACGACTTCCTGACACTTAAATCTATAATCGATGTTAACAAATTTCTCTTCTTCAGAAACGCTTTCCTTGCCACTGCCAGTCTACATTTTATATCCTCTCTACTTCGACCATCATCAGTTATTTTGCTCCCCAAATAGCAAAATTCCTTTACTACTTTAAGTGACTCATTTCCTAATCTAATTCCCTCAACATCAGCCGACTTAATCGACTACATTCCATTATCCTCGTTTTGCTTTTGTTGATGTTCATCTTATATCCTCATTTCAAGACGCTGTACATTCCGTTCAACCGCTCTTCCAAATCCTTTGCTGTCTCTGACAGAATTACAACGTCATCGGTGAACCTCAAAGTTTTTATTTCTTCTCCATGGATTTTAACACCTACTACGAATTTTTCTTTTGTTTCCTTTACTGCTTGCTCAATATACAGATTGAATAACATCGGGGACAGGCTACAACCCTGTCTCACTCCCTTCCCAACCACTGCTTCCCTTTCGTGCCCCTCGACTCTTATAACTGCCATCTGGTTTCTGTACAAATTGTAAATAGCCTTTCGCTCCCTGTATTTTACCCCTGCGACCTTCAGAATTTGAAAGAGAGTATCCCAGTCAAAATTGTCAAAAGCTTTCTCTTTCATCTTCATCTACATCCTCTTCCATTTCCATAATATTGTCCTCAAGTACATCGCCCTTGTATAGACCCTCTATATACTCCTTCCACCTTTCTGCTTTCCCTTCTTTGCTTAGAACTGGGTTTCCATCTGCGCTCTTGATATTCATACAAGTGGTTCTCCTTTCTCCAAAGGTCTCTTTAATTTTCCTGTAGGCAGTATCTATCTTACGCCTAATGAGATAAGCCTTTACATCCTTACATTTGTCTTCTAGCCATACCTGCTTAGCCATTTTGCACTTTCTGTCGATCTCATTTTTGAGACGTTTGTATTCCTTTTAGCTTGCTTCATTTACTGCATTTTTATATTTTCTCCTTTCATCAATTAAATTCAATATTTCTTCTGTTACCCAAGGATTTCTACTGGCTCTCGTCTCTTTACACAATTGATCCTCTGCTGCCTTCACTACTTCATCCCTCAAACTACCCATTCTTCTTCCACTGTACTTCTTTCCCCCATTCCTGTCAGTTGTTCCCTTATGCTCTCCCTGAAACTCTGTACAACCTCTGGTTTAGTCAGTTTATCCAGGATCCATCTCCTTAAATTCCAACCTTTTTGCAGTTTCTTCAGATTTAATCTACAGTTCATAACCAATAGATTGTGGTTAGAGTTCACATCTACCCCTGGAAATGTCTTACAATTTAAAATCTGGTTCCTAAATATCTGTCTTACCATTATATAATCTATCTGATACCTTCTAGTATCTCCAGGATCCTTCCATGTATACAACCTTCTTTCATGATTCTTGAACCAAGTGTTAGCTATGATTAAGTTATGCTCTGTGCAAAATTCTACCAGACGGCTTCCTCTTTGATTTCTTACCCCAATCCATATTCATCTACTATGTTTCCTTCTCTCTCTTTTCCTACTCTCGAACTCCAGTCGCCCATGACTATTAAATTTTCGTCTCCCTTCACTACCTGAATAATTTATTTTATCTCATCATACATTTCACCAATTTCTTCATCATCTGCAGAGCTAGTTGGCATATAAACTTGTACTACTGTAGTAGGCGTGGGCTTCGTGTCTATCTTGATCTTGGCCACAATAATGCGTTCACTATGCTGTTTGTAGTAGCTTACCCGCAATCCTATTTTTTTATTCATTATTAAACCTACTCCTGCTTTACCCCTATTTGATTTTGTATTTATAACCCTGTATTCACCTGACCAAAAGTCTCGGTCCTCCTGCCACCGAACTTCACTAATTCCCACTACATCTAACTATAACCTATCCTTTTCCCTTTTTAAAATTTTCTAACCTACCTGCCCGGTTAAGGGATCTGACATTCCACACTCCGATCCGTAGAACGCCAGTTTTCTTTCTCCTGATAACGACGTCCTCTTGAGTAGTCCCCGCCTGGAGATCCGAATGGGGGACTATTTTACCTCCGGAATATTTTACCCAAGAGGACGCCATCATCATTTAACCATACAGTAATGCTGCATGCCCTCGGACAAATTACGGCGGTAGTTTCCCCTTGCTTTCAGTAGTTCCCAGTACCAGCACAGCAAGGCCGTTTTGGTTAGTGTTACAAGGCCAGATGAGCCAATCATCCAGACTGTTGCCCTGCAACTACTGAAAAGGCTGATGCCCCTCTTCAGGAACCACACGTTTGTCTAGCCTCTCAACAGATACCCCTCCGTTGTGGTTGCACCTCCGGTACGGCCATCTGTATCGCTGAGGCACGCAAGCCTCCCCACCAACGGTAAGGTCCATGGTTCATACCGTGCTGCATACTCATGTTTTTTCCCCATCGATTAGCTAGCATGCTTGTCTGACATCAGGCATTGCTGTTTCTTGCTCCTGAGGACCTACGATCTCGGCCTAATTGGACATAGAAGTCCGAGGGAAACTCTCGAATGGGACAAACCAATAATTAATCTGGAGCGGAACGTGCTTTACAGTCAGGATTTGACATCACAAGACCCAGGTCATAGCAGTTACGAGTTGATGTAGAGATGGACTGTACAGAAGGTCAATAAAAACTTAAGCAAACGGCAATAACGTCAGTAGATAACAGGAAAGAATTAAATTGATGGGTAACTTACTACTAGTACTGCATCGTTCGCGCACTGTCCAAGAGAACGATATTGTACAATAACACTGCTTGACCAGCTGCGCTGTAAGTTAAAAACCGCGTTACGCCACACACAGTGAAAATGTTCTTCGCCATTAAAATTCAGTGTAGTCACTGGGAAGCTACTGCAACAGTGAATCAAAACGACGAAATTCCTTTAGAAACCGCTACCCGTCTTCAGACTTACCAAATACACAGGGATGATTAATCGGTGTTAGCAACAAAATTCATTCTCCAAGACTTAACGTTCCGGAAAAATTTTATTTTTGTTCTTTAAATGTGAAATCACAGACTCCCTTTTTCGAATTTGAATACTTATGAATATGTTTATGTTCGTAAGTATTAACTTTTTAAATATACTTCAAGTACTTGTCATTTAAAAGAATTTTAATCCAAGGGATGTGAAAGAAAACTGTTTAATTGTTAAGGGCAGCCAGATGCTGTATGTCGTTATTCATTAATTGTAAATAGGAAGGAGAAAATATTTTAAAGGTATTTGAGGAAGGATTCCTTTGAAGAAACTGTCGTTAGCAACTCTTTCTACAGAACTGCACATATATTTAAGACAAGTGATCATTAATGATGTTAATTCTCGCGAGAAAATTGATGAAAATTGTATGCTTATTGACTAATTTTTAAGATGTCGGATATTTGAGTAAATAAGCTTTCATTATAGTGAACTGAAATTAATTTTGCTAGAAATATGTAGTACGGTCGTCTCCACAAGAATATAGTTAATACTGAAAATTTTTGTTATTATTTGTCTTAAAATAACAAGAGTAGTGTCCTGTCCAGATTAATTAATTACTCAGTTAATTGAGAAACGCACCCCAGTTTTCTCACCGTTAATTTGTAGGAGTTACGACGCATGGCCACACATCACCGTTGACACTCGGTTAACTCAACTGAAAGTCGCATTCTCTCGTACTTGACATCCCTGAACTGGCTTCTCTGTTCTCTCCCTGTACACTAGCTACCATCCGTTGCAAAATTCGTGTATTTGGCCTTTACTCTGAATATACTCACGAGGGCTTAATATGTTCCATTTACGCAGCTCCTAGATATGGTGCTTCTTAAATAAATTTCTTCGCTATCTAGTCTCGTTATGTCCCCCCAGTGTCGTTTGATATCTTAACGCCGATGTATTTTCTTGGGCCTGAAAGAGAAGAGAAACATCGAGAATTATTGGATTAAGTAATGGACCATGTGCAAAACAGAATTTCGTATTATGGTCGCTTAGAACAAGTAAGTCTTTCACAAGCGTGCAAGAAGAATTTCTTAACACTTGAAAATGGCCGAGTGGACAGAAACGGGTGTGATACAAGATAATGTTATTCAGTGTCGGCTGTTTCATAAATGTTGTGGTTAAAAAGTCTTCAAATATGATGGAAGTTCTAGACTCACTTACACGCTCGAAAACAAAAATCCGCCTATTGGATATGCTTGAACGTATAGCTTATGAATAACAGTAGACGTGGTTAGAGGTAGGCTTTAGGCTTCTCAGTACGCCTGACACCTAGCTCAGTGCTTGAAGACTGCTGGTATAGGTGATTACATACGAAACTGCAGGAATTGATGTTAAATGAATTTCTAGCTAATTATATGACTTATAATATAGGGTATCTTCCAGTTTACTTCATCAAATTTGAACCATAGTGGGATCTTCGGGATTGCAGACATCAAGGAATCAACAGAACAGTTCACTTTTGGAGGGAACTTCATGTGTGTGTGTGGGGTGGGTGGGAAGCGGGGGGGGGGGGGGGGGCGAGTAAATATTGTAGAAGGAGACCAAGAGATGAATACAGTATTTCAGAAGCATGTCATTTTCTGTAGTCGTCCGTAGATGTAGAGGCTAACACAGGGAACTGCGTGTGCGTGTGTGTGGGGTGGCGGGGGGGAGGGGGGGGAAGCGGGGGGGGGGGGGGAAAGTTTGTAGAAGGAGACCCAGAGATGAATACAGTATGTTGATTCAGAAGGATGTAATTTTCAGTAGTCGTCCGTAGATTTAGAGGCTAACACAGTACACAGTAGCACAGAGAGCTGCATCAAACCAGACTGAAGGCTGCAAAAACATCATAATGAATAACATTTGATTTTAAGTCAGTATTACAAAATATTACTTTAGAAATAAACGATGAGAAAAAGGAGATAGTGATTTCATAAGGCATTTTTTAATTCAAAAAGTCATAAACAAAATGAAACATCTAATTTTATTGCTGCTAAACGCAAATGGGGAAAACACAGTTGATGACTAGAGTTGCAGTAAGCCTGATGATATAAACCTGTCCCTACTCTCTTTCAGTGTTATAATTCTCCCTATCCCTTCTTCCACTTCAGAAAACGTAGACGATGGTCTGATTTTGTGATATCTGCTACAATTTTTAACATCTGATTATTTGAAATGATGTAAATTCACTTTACACTCAAATACCGATTGAACTGACCTTCGTCTATGAAAATTGTAGTAAGCCAGAGTACTTAGTTCTACGACTAACTATTAGGCACTCCTCACAATCCAGGATCACTATGTCTAAATATCCCAGTTAAATTACATTATAATTTTGTAACGTAGAAGAAGGTGTAATTAGAAGACCGAGGAACACTAATTTCACGTAACGGAGGTTTATTCAGCACTTGCACAAACAAGAGCGCGGAGCGAACTGGCTCCGGCCAGAAAACATACAGTATGTATACAGCTACAGAACATTCCAGAACAATGATTCCTGACATTTGTGCATACTTCTAGAATGTACTCGAACCGAACATAGAAATTAAATTTGTACTCTCCAGGGGAGTTTTGAACTCACGATCCTACGTGCAGCAGTTTTGTATCATAACCACTACATCCCGTAGCTACGCAGCTTCTTCTGCGACATTGCTCCCTCCTTAACAGAGTAGCGTCTCGTTCCTGCATACTCCGACTCCTGATGACGGATTCTCGCCCTGACGGTGATCTTCTTAGAACTTCTTTTGCCGCTACGCTCTTCGTCATCTTTCCGCTTGTTGCCTGTCGCTGGAGCTTCGAATTTACCCTGGTTTGCAGCATCCTTATAGGGCTTCATTACAAGGACGTGGACCGTATCTCTGATATTTCGTCGTCTTCTGTCGGGGAAGAAATCTTCAACGTCATAAGTAACATCAGACAACTGTCTTACAACCTCATAAGGTGCAACCTTGCACCTGAGGAGCTTCTCAGAGAGACCAACCTACGAACAGGAGTGAAGATACAGACGAGGTCACCAGGCTGGTAGACAACAGGGTGGTGGGTCGCGTCATACATTTGGCGGTCGTTTTCTTGAGCCTGCAGCGTGCGGAGTCGAGCTAACTGCCGAGCTTCCTGAGCTCTCGTCAACACCTGGCCGATGCAGTCGACGTCTACGTCATCAGGATGCGACGGAAACACAGTGTCCATCGTCGTAGTCACCTCACGCCCATGCACCATGAAAAATAGCGTAAATCCTGTTGTGTCTTGTTTGGCGGTGTTGTAGGCAAGCGTCACGAAAGGTAGCAGCTCATCCCAGTTGCTCTGCTCAACATTGACGAACATTGATAGCATGTCGGCCAAGGTCTTATTTAGGCGTTCAATAAGCCCGTTGGTTTGACGATAGTAGGCAGTCGTCATGTAATGATTAATGTTGCACCGACGGTATATCTCTGTCGCAAGATTCGATTGTAAAACTTTCCCTCGATCCGTAATTAACGACGATGGGGCACCGTGTTTTAGTACAATGTCTTCCACGATGAATTTGGCTACCTCGGATGCTTCTGCGGTTTTCACGGCTTTTGCAATGGCATAGCGTGTCAGATAATGTTCAAACAATATTCCGTCTATTGCCACTAGCAGACGCTGGAAATCGTCCGAGGAGGACAATTAAAACACGCAGGGAAGGTTTTTCGGCTGGTGGAATTGGTATGAGACGACCAGGTGGTTTCTGAGGAACTGCCTTTTTCCTCCGGCACTCTCGACAGTGCGGCACACAGTGACGGACACATCTAAATAAACCTGGCCAGAAAAATCTCTTGGGGGTTCTATCGTATGTCTTAATAAATGCTAAGTGTCGCCCCTCAGGTGTGTCACGGGATAGCTGTACAACATCTAAGCGCATGTGTTTGCGAATCACTGGAACCATCCCCTTCCAAAGGGATCAAAGTTTTTCTTGCAAAGTAATCCATCAAATACCTTAAATTGTCCTTTCACATCCTCTGACAGTTTTAAGGCAAGCATAATTTGAGATATCTTGGCGTCCTTCTTCTGCTCAGTAGAGAAATCCTGGAGTGCAGCGAGACAGTCACTATCTTCATGAAAGTCTTGATGGTCTTGCACAGGGTTTCTTGAGAGACGGTAGGCGTCTTGGTGCTTCCTTCCACTTTTTTAAACTAGGTAATACTCTCGAAGACGTAGTGGCCACCTGGCGAGTCGTCCTTTAGAATTCTTAAGACCTGTCAAGCAACAAAGTGAATGATGGTTTGTAAGAACTGTTAATGACTTTCCATAGAGATACTGTCGAAATTTGCACATGGCACAGTTCATAGCAAGACATTCTCTTTCTGTACTTGAGTAGTTTCTCTCGGCTTAGAAGCATAGGCTATAACCTTCTCTTTTCCATACGAAATTAGCATCAGAACTGCACCCATCCCATACCTGCTGGCATCTGTGTGTAGTTCTGTAGGTGTTCTCTCATCATACAGGCCAATTACAGGGTCAGTCGTCAGAGCTTTTCGCAGCACATCGAAAGAATCTTCTTGAGTACCACCACAACTCATGGAGTGGCCTGGCTTTGATACAAAAGTCTTTGATGGTTCAAATGGCTCTGAGCACTGTGGGACTTAACATCTGAGGTAACCAGTCTCCTTGAAATTAGAAGTACTTAAATCTCACTAACCTAAGGACATCACACACATCTATGCCCGAGGCAGTATTCGAATCTGCGACCGCAGCGGTCGCACGGTGCCAGACTGAAGCGCCCAGAACCGCTCGGCCCCACCGGCTGGCCTAGAATACTAATAAAAATTTTATTATTTTTGAATGGAATATTAGGTGCCTAAAAATTTAGATACCTGGAACAATACATGTACGTAGCTACGACCGACGCCTTAGAAATCTTCTTAAAGAATTAGAAAGTTCAAAAGGGAGCAATACGCTCCCCTTAGCGTTCTTTGGATGTTAAACGTTAAACAGTTGTTGGACGTTAAAATTTATGTTAGTGTTCATCTTTAGCTTGATGTCCAACTTCTGCATAACATTTGTGTAAGTTTGGTAGTTTTATTGCCATTTCGAATTTAATTTATCTTTGTTTCAAGTTAAATTATCTTCCTGTCGAATTTAATTAATTTATCTTCGTTTCGTGTTTATTGGTCGACTTTTGTGTTAATTTTTCAGGTGGTAAACAGTGACCACCTCGAAATCGTTATAGGAAAGATAGAATAGCTGACTTTTTATTAGTGCTTAAGGGAAACGATTCGGTCCCCTTTAAATTCTCATAAATTTTTTGATGTTTTACTCTAACGTGATCACGAATTCTGAATTAACTACTTTAATCTCTTTCTCCATTCAATAAATGTAACAAAAATATGTAAACTAGCCCCCTATTGGGTAGGAGTCTGGAAATATCTTCACGTCTTGCTTTATCGACCAAATCTGGCAGCACCAAAATAGTGCTACCTAAAGAACCATAAAACTTTAAATCCATCTTCTGTAAATTCGACCACCACTGTGCTCTCTTACAACCTCTTCGTGTGGAAAATCGTCTTTATAAATTTGTCGATATCTGTTTCGCTTTCTTCGCTAGAATCCGAATCTTTTTTTTTCATATTACACACATTACATTACATTGAATTACATTAACCGCATATTCCACTACGACCCATCGTTAATTCTAGAAACACACCTCCCTCCAAAGTCTCCCACTTACTGAATAAAATTCTGAAGTAGTACTACCCATTTGATAAATCATACTCAGTTAAGAACACAAATGAAGTATCAACTGAAATTACGGAGATAAATATTCCTGCAGGTGCCAGGTTTGACTCTTTTCATATAACTACCCTAGCCGGCCGCGGTGGCCAACCGGTTCTAGGCGCTACATTCTGGAACCGCTCGACCGCTACGGTCGCAAGATCGAATCCTGCCGCGGGAATGGATGTGTGTGATGTTCTTAGGTTAGTTAGGTTTAAGTAGTTCTAAGTTCTAGGAGACTGATGACCTCAGAAGTTAAATCCCATAGTGCTCAGAGCCATTTGAATCATTTTGTTATTAGTGAGTCTCTCTTCCTTCACAAAAATTTACTGTCTAAACAAGTAATGATAATTTTTTTCTGAGTCTTTTTGACCATTTTGTAACTAACATATTTACAAATATACCAACTGAAGAAACAATAGACATAATCATTGAAAACTTAATAAAACATACAAAATTGTCAATTGCTGAAATATCAGAAGTCAAGGACATGATAGAGCTAATATTGTTTCACAATTACTTTACATTTAATGGTATAGTTTACCAACAGATGAGGGTCCTGCCATGAGCAGTAGCATTTCAAGTTTTCTTGCAGACATATTTCTCAATCATCTGGAAAGTAAGTTCTTTAATGAAGACAATAGACTCAAAAGTAAATTAGTATAATACCGGAGATATGTTGATGACACCTTGTTGCTATTTGGTGGAACAAAAGATGAGCTCGAAGAACTACTAGCAGTATTCAATTCTTTCCACAAAAAACATAAAATAGACAATAGAACATGAGGCCAATAAGAGCATAAACTTCCTGGATCTCAAAATCACCAACCGCCAACAAAAGCACAAGTTCAGCATTCACAGAAAACGCACATACACAGACATGACACTGGACAACTCATCATACCATCCCACCACACTCAAACATTCTGCATTTAGGTCCATGCTACACAGAGTACATTCCCTTGATTTAGAAGAAAACACTGACAAGAATGAGATAGATACAATAAAGAGCATTGCCATAAGCTATGGCTACACAGCCAAAACAATTGACAATATAAGCAAACAAATACACAAAAGCAAGACAACGAATGGACACATTATGAAAGAAGAGAAAATATTCGCCAGTATCCCATATCTGGGCCCCTTATCAAAAAAAATTGCCAACTTTGGCAGAAAAACAACTGTAACAGTTGCATTCCCAACCAGTAATAAGTTCGAAAAAATACTCACCCATAATTTAATGTCAAATACACAAACATACAAGAACATCGGATTGTTCGAAGTATCATGCCCTAGTTGTCCTGCCTACTATGTATGGAAAACAGGCAGAAACTTCAAGACCCGTTTTCCTGAACATGTAAATGCTTTCAAGCATTTCGAAAAATCAGTCATTGCACAACATATGTTGGAAACTAAACATGTCATCAGCAGTCTAGAAAACAATTTGGTAATACTACATAACGAACCTAAGTCTGTTAGAACAACTGGAGATATACCCCCACAAAATCAGAATCTATGTAAAATGAACAAACAGATTTCGCAAGCCATAGTTATTTCAGTAATCTTAAAGGTCTTTTCTAAAGTTATTCCTTGCATATGTTAATTGTTTGTAGTTATATCTTTAGTACTACCTATAGATTCATCTTTGACAATACCAGGTAGAAAAACATCTGTGAAGAGTTTATAAACATGTGTGTGCAAATGTACGCCCTAATGAAGTGACATGTGAAAAAATGAAGGAGAACAAAATGTTTGCCAGCACTATAACGTTGAAAATGCTTTCCTTGGATTACGTGGTAAGTTGACACTATTCATTTTCCACTATTTTGCACAAATTTTCGGTGTTCGACTTACGAAATTCATAACCTAACATTAAACCTTTTCGTCACAGGAGTATGCATTTCCCCTCATTCAGGAGAAGAAATAAAACATGTATTGAAACAAAGTACACCTGATGATGGATCCAAAGGGTCCGAAATGCATCGTGTAATTAAAACACGAAAAAGTAGTGCCTGAAGGCGTTGTTTAATTCATAGCTCCAATATTAAAATGTGCTTGTCGGTCAACTGAACCGTATGCCTTTTTAAGTTAACAAACGTGCAAACTATTGGGCTGTTTCTCACTGTTTTGTGTTTTAAAACAGTCTTTAAATTGAAAATTTGTTCTGCGCAGGATCTACTGGGGCGAAAGCCACCTTGGTATTCACCAGTTTTCTTTTCCAGCTGCTCTTGTGCTCTTTGAAGAAGATAGGATGATAGAACTTCGTATGTGAGCTGAAGTAGGGATATGCCTCCGTAATTACACTAAGTGATCGAAAGTATCCGGACACCCCCAAAAATATATACAGTATTTTTCATATTACGTGCATTGTGCTGCCACCTACGGCCAGGTACTCCATATCAGCTACTTCAGTAGTCATTAGACATCGTGAGAGAGCAGAATGGGGCGCTCTGCAGAGCTCACGGACTTCGAATGTAGTCAGGTGATTGGCTGTCACTTGTATCATACGTCTGTACGCTAGGTTTCCACCTTCTTAAACATCCCTAAGTCTAATGTTTCCAATGTGATAGTGAAGTGGAAACGTGAAGGGACACGTGCAGCACAAAAGCGTAGAGGCAGACCTCGTCTGCTGGCTGACAGACACCGCTAGCAGTGGAAGAGGGTCGTAATGTCTAATGGGCAGACATCTATCCAGACCATCACGTAGGAATTCCAAATTCCATCAGGATTCACGCAAATACTGTGACAGTTAGGTGGGAGGTGAGAAAACGTGGATCGCATGGTCGAGCGGCTGCTGATAAGCCACAAATGTTGCCAGTAAATGCCAAACGACGCCTCGATTGGTGTAAGGAGCGTTATCATTGGACGACTGAACATTGGAAAAACGTTGTGTGGAATGACGAATCACGGTACAGAATATGGCGATCCGATGGCAGAGTGTGGGTATGGTGAATGCCCGGTGAACGTCATCTGCCAGCGTGTGTAGCGCCAACAGTGAAATTCAGAGGCGGTGGTGTAATGGTGTGGTCGTGATTTTCGTGGAGAGGGCTTGCTCTCCTTGTTGTTTCGCGTAGCATTATCATAGCAGAGGCCTACAATGAGGTTTTAAGTACCTTCTTGCTTCCCACAGTTGAAGAGCAATTCGGAGATGGCGACTGCATCTTTCAACACGATCGAGCACCTTCTCATAATGCACGGCCTGTGGCGGAGTGGTTACACGACAATAACATCCCTGTAATGGACTGGCCGGCACAGAGTCCTGACGTGAATCCTATGGTACACCTTTGGGATGTTTTGGAACGCTGACTTCGTGCCAGACCTCACCGACCGACATCGATGCCTCTCCTCAGTACAGAACTTCGTAAAGAATGGGTTGCCGTTACCCAAGAAACTTTCCAGCACCTTATTGAACGTATGCCTGCGAGAGTGAAGCTTTCATGAAGGCTAAGGGTGGGCCAACACCATACTGAATTCCTGCATTAATGATGGAGAGCACCATGAACTTGTAAACCATTTTCATCCATGTGACCGGATACTTTTGATCACATAGTTATTTACATCAGAAATAATATAAAGTATACAGAACGTAAACAACTCCAATGCGCATAACGGAAGACAAAAAAGTTAGTATTTTCCTACTTAACGGATCTGAAGACACATTTCGACAGTTGGCTAATGTGCTCAGATTGTAGTTTGACCACCTCTGGCAGCAGTATAGGCCTGACAACGTTAGTGTATGCTCTGAATTATGTCATCAATCTCATATTGGAGCAATAACGCACATTCTTCACGCAGAGTTGCTCGCAAGTCTTGGAGAGTGGTTGTTGAAAGGTGACGTGGTGCAAACTGTCCCCCAAGTGGACCCCAGACAAGCTCTATGTGATTCAAAGAGGAAGAAAGAGCAGATCACACCATGCGTGCAATATCATTTCCACGAAAACGTCAACCATCCGTGCTACAGGAAGTCGAGCATTATCATCCGTTAATATGAAATCTGTGCCCACGGTAACTCGCAGTAACTACACATGAGGTCCGAAGATCTCGTCACAATAACTGACAGCAATTAAATCTTGCCGATTCACTCGTGTTAAGTTCATGACGATGTATTCGACGGTCAACGTAATCCTTACACAAATCATTAGCGATTTTCCGCGATATTGGTATATTTACACGATGGTCGGGTACCGAAATCATGTTCAATATTCCTTCCAGATGCTAATCCGTCGAGAATCACTCTCCAGACCAAATCGGTACTCATCTGTAAAGAGAACGTTGGCCTACTCTTCGACCGTCGAGGTGGGATGTGGATGGCTCCACCCCAGACGTTCCCTTCTGTGAAGACGCCTCAGAGGTACACATACAACAGTTCTCCGACAAGGAAGGCCACTCTGCAGAAGCCTTCTGTACACACTTTACCTCGATACAACGCGTCCAATGGATGCTCGGAGGTCGGATGCTAGTTGCCGTGCAGTACTAGGGCGATACCGTCGTGCTCTTACAGCCAAATAACGGTCCTCTCCGTCTGATGTCAGACGTGGCCGGCTCTGACCTGATTTTCGGATTACAGTTTCGGTCTCTATAAACATCCTAGAAACAACAGAACGATTCACATGAAGCCATCGGGCCACATCAATTTGCGACTGTTCTGTTTCCATTCTTCCTATGGCAATTCACCGCAGAGAGCCTGGTAGGAGTCTCCTCTGCACCATACTGCACCCTCTGTGACTGGGTACACAGCAACTGTGGATGTGGGACTACACGGCAAACTCTACCCCGTTTGATAGTGCCCTGACATCATGGTTGGTGTAGTTGTCCGTCGACCGAAAAATCTTCCGTGCGGGACGCGATCGTACGGACATCTATTGACAGTTTGTATGATTATACCGCGAATTATGCACAGGACGGGGAAATACCGGTTTATTGGTTTCATTTTGGACACCAGTGTAATTTAAAAGTTCAGATATCCATACAATTCCAGTGGCAAATCAGGTAGAAATTGCTCTCGGAGGTGAAGCCGACGTAGAAGAATCCACGTCACATTTACATCGAGATGACGAGACGTCAGGTTACGTCTCGTCGTAGTTAACTGAATGAACGCAGAAAAATTCTGAAACGGTTGGACCCGCGACTTTGTGGCTAGATCTCGGGACGCCTTTCCCGATGATGAAACTGGAGCAGGGAGATCGGGAAAGAGATACGAAATTCGATTCTCTTGAAGCCGAACAGGAACGAAATAAGAGGAAAAATTTGCTGCTGTTGCCGAGGAAAATAGCAAATTCTTTAAAGCTGGCGTGCCACAGGGTAGTGTTATGGGACCATTGCTTTTCACAATATATATAAATGACGTAGTAGATAGAAGTTCCATGCGGCTTTTAGCGGATGGTGCTGTAGTATACAGAGAAGTTGCAGCATTAGAAAATTGCAGCGAAATTCAGGAAGATTTACAGCGGATAGGCACTTGGTGCAGGGAGTGGCAACTGACCCTTAACATAGACAAATGTAATGTATTGCGAATACATAGAATGAAGGATCCTTTATTGTATGATTATATGATAGCGGAACAAACACTGGTAGCAGTTACTTCTGTAAAATATCTGGGATATGCGTACGGAACAATTTGAAGTGGAATGATCATATAAAATTAATTGTTGGTAAGGTGGGTGCCAGGTTAAGATTCATTGGGAGAGTCCTTAGCAAATGTAGTCCATCAACAAAGGAGGTGGCTTACAAAACACTCGCTCGACCAATAGTTGAGTATTGCTGATCAGTGTGGGATCCGTACCAGATCGGGTTGACGGAGGAGATAGAGAAGATCCAAAGAAGAGCGGCGCGTTTCGTCACAGGGTTATTTGGTAACCGTGATAGCGTTACGGAGATGTTTAGCAAACTCAAGTGGCTGACTCTGCAAGAGAGGCGCTCTGCATCTCGGTGTAGCTTGCTCGCCAGGTTTCGAGAGGGTGCTTTTCTGGATAAGATATCGAATATATTACTTCCCCCTACTTATACCTCCCGAGGAGATAACGAATGTAAAATTAGAGAGGTTCGAGCGCGCACGGAGGCTTTCCGGCAGTCGTTCTTCCCGCGAACCATGCGCGACTGGAACAGGAAAGGGAGGTAATGACAGTGGCACGTAAAATGCCCTCCGTCACACACCGTTGGGTGGCTTGCGGAGTATAAATGTAGATGTAGATTAATCGAGATACAAATCAAGCCGCTCTAGAAGCCGAGCGTTAAAAGAAACAAGAAGAAAGAGATAATGGGATATTATTTGATCTACAACAGATTATCTTCGAATCAAATGAAGTAAATGGGAAATATGAAGGTCTCACTTAATTAGTAAATCAGCTGGAAGTCTATGTACAGGCTGTTAAAACAGTACAGTACACAGTAGAAATCACGGCAAACAATTTAAGTGTCCAGGCTTAAGAACCTTGAGGTAGATAATGAAAAACAGATTGATGATTACTTATTAACTCAGTGTAAGAAGTGGGAATAAGAGAAGGCTGAGTGGGTTGAGAATAGACCTGTTGAGATAAATCAGCGCGCCACCGAGGAAATTTCTTCCACAATACAACGAACTAGTAAAGAATCGAAGCCGAATGACGCCGATTCGGCTGAAAAATTGAAGGAAGAATGTCAACAAATAAAAGACAATGTTATGTTTGGAACTCTCAAGTGGTAAGAAGATATTAGTTACCGATTAGATAAAATCGAAAGAGATATGTCTTTTTAAAGTAAGACTGAAACAAATGCTAATCCAAGACTTTTGAAGCAAATTAGGAAGGATAAAAATGGATATGAATACAGTAACGAATTTGTTCCATCATATAGCTCGTTCTCTAATGAAGTGGGTGAAATGCGGAGAGAATTTCCCGATTTGTTTGCTTTTAAATCAGAACAAAGTACAATGAACTGTAAGCAATTTCAGTCCTATTCTGCAGAAAAGGACGAGCCACATCTTATTATTTTCATTAAGAGTTTTCGAAATGTATTTCCGTGATCTTGGTCGGAGCACCACAAAATCCATTAGAGTATCCCATATAACCTGGAGAAGCCGCATTACAGGCAAATGAAGTGTACACTATGCGTAATAATCGTGAGGAGTTTGAACGGATCTTCATCTCCAAATATTTGTCACACAACAAACAAACAATCATCATAAACAAGTTTATAACCCAAAACGTTTTAACGCAAAGAAAGGAAGCTTGAGGAAATACTTCTAGTGATGTATAAAAACGAGATATTGGGATGAACCCATGTCTTCTCGTGCGGTATTACGGATATTAAAAGCGATTCATCTAAGGGAGAAACTTGTATACGTACCGGACCGCGACCTAGGTTTGTTTCTGTCTTTGGTCGTTTCCCTGGATATTAGCCAGGAAGACAGTTTACTGGGAATCAAGCTATGACACCTTACTTACGGAGAATGAATAATTATGCAGTTATAAGAGAATGGTAGCACTAAAAGAAAATTTAACGAGAGTTTTAATCAAGAAAATCAGCAAAATATAGGACCATCATCGAATCAAGTGGTGCAACCGAAACCAAAATTTGATTGCTAGTCTCTGGCAATCGCCCACTGTGCCGATTCCAAATCGAGGAACGGCACGAAATAATGAAATGAACGTGAATGTCAATAATCACATGCCCATGAATGCAGCTGCTAGGCCCTGGTCGCAACAAGAATACGACGTTCGAATTGCTGTTGTGACAAACGAGCTGCATAATTAAGTATTTTGTTCAACAAACTGATTCCGACCAATCTCCACCCAGCTGATAGATGAGAGGAAGGCTCGAAATAAGCAAGACGTAATAATGACACCCCGATATAATGACGGAAAGAATATTCGTGAAGAATTAACCGAGGAAATGAAGCCGTGCAAACCAGGACAACAGGAATTGGTGCAGGCTATGGAACAGGCTATCATCCACGGTGTTCCTGTAGATGTAATAATAGATACAGGAGCCACGACCAGTATGATGCGTCAGGCATTTTTTAAACCAATCAGTCAAAACAAGAGAATTTGAATCTTGCCGGTTCAGAACTGTAATGTTACAGGAGCACTGGGGGCGCAGTCACAAATGCTAAATTTCAGGTTGAGTGAAGTTGTAGCGGTGAAAGAGAAACTAAAGTGCATCTTTGTTGCTGCCTAGACTGTCCAACGCCTGTATATAGGGATGGGATCCCTTGTGTGAGAGAAAAGCAGTAATTATCCTCTCCGGAAGAAAATTAGCATTAAAAGGTAAAAGTAATAGAGTAGAACCGATATTGGTAGGTGCCAGAACAGCATGGTAAATATTGCCATAGCCTAACAATAACATGTGAAGAACCAATTGCCTTACACATCACGGCTGATAATGATTGACAGAATTTAGCTCAGGAAATTGGTAGTGGCAACCAAGTTCTAATTGAAAAAAAAAAAGGTAGCTGAGTCTGGTTACCTAAGAAAATCTCAACAGTGAGGCTTGTGGAATGTATTATACAAGTACATCCAAATTTTTGAAGAGAAGCCTGTTATCATAAAAGGTTACAGCTTCCTTACGAAGGTTTGCACTCACAATACGGATTGCCGTGCCTCCTACTCGGTCCCTTGGACAAGGAAAGAAGTGGTGGCCAAGGTAATACTAAATATGATGGACTGGCAGATTATCGAGCTATATCACTCCACTTACAGCAATCCGCTGTTAGGCGTAACAAAGTATGATGGTAGCGTCCCAAAAATTTAGCAGCCCAAAAATTTATAAGAACTGTTGCAGCTGTTCCATGGTGTGAAATCTCTCACCTCAATAGACTTAGTGTCTGGCACGTAGTGTTCTCAGAAGACTTGAGGACATACTCCGCTTTTATATTTTCAAGACGTACTTACCAATTCCGAGTGTACCTTTCGATTTAAATGTGAGTAGTGGAGTGTTTATTAGCGCCCTAGATATGGTTATAGGACCAGAGATGCTGAGTGGGATCACAGTATACATAGAAGATCTTCTGATCGCTACGCAGACCTGGGATGAGCACCTTGAAGTCCTCGAGGAAGTTCTGAGCAAATTCAAAGAGTACGGAGCTACAGTTTACACGGTAAAATTTATATTCAGTTGTCAACATGTAAAGCTTTCAGCGTACTCCATTTCCCCAGTAGGGATTAAACATGATCCAAAGAAAATGAAACCTATTAAGAGTGTTCCCCTATCCTGTGAACAAGAACTAACTACAATTTTTCTAGGTTTGGCTTCATTTTTCCGAAGATTTGTATCCAATCCCTTACTAAACAATAACCATATGCTGAATCTTTTGCCTAAAAATACACAATGGAAGTGGACACCACAGTGTGGTCAGGTGTTTAATGGAATGAAAAATGCTCATGTCAGTTCGAATATTTTGCACCATCCGAACAAGTGTAATGATTTTCGTTTTATCTGTCGACACATCATCCACAGGTCTTGGCACTTGTCTATTTCATTTGCATTCTGGTGTATTATTCCATAAATATGGTAATAATACTGGAAACTGTCATGTATGTATTCCTGAGCAATGTCTTGTTGAGATGATTTGGTTTACCCACTACCAAACAAAATGGGTAGAACGTTTACTCATGTTTGAAAACATTTTCAATCATCTTGCTCAATCGTTCACTAGACATACACCAGCGGAGGTAATATTGAGCGAAATTGACTCAAATGAATGGATAAATCCACTTCCCAAGATCCCAGGACTTGTGTATGACAGAGAACAACAGATAAATCACGTTTTAGCAGCACTAAAGAACAGCGCTCAAAGACTTTAGATTTGGAGAAACCATACATTATAATTTAGGATATAAGGTCCTTCTGGGATCTCATCCAATGGGCTTACGTTTGCTACTGTACCGTTGCAATATGAACCGAACAGAACTGATCTGGAGCCAAGCTGCGGGATTTGGTACGAGAAGTAAGAAGACTGTTAAGGTGCGAGATGTACTGGAACTAAGGCATGCAACTTTTTCACATATCACTGCCGAACGCTGGCGGGATACAGAACAGCTCATCTGAAAAGAAGAAGAGAAAATGCTGCGCCTGGCTGGCTTCATCGATTCTGTTGTTAATAGGCTCGTTATCAACGTAGCAGGTGACACTTTGCGAACAGAAGTGTATTTCTCGGATTCGGATAAGGAAGGAGCTAAGAGATTACCAAACGACTGACTTTAACACCTTCAGTGGCTTCAATATTTAACTATACTAACTTACGTTGTAAGGTGGTGTAATCTCCTGACCTTCATTTCTTACATATTCCGTCTTCACAATCGTATTCCGCACATCAAGACGCTTCATTCCAACCCAAACTCGATAAGGTAGAGTCAATTTTGTATGAATTCATGTAAGTGATATGCAAATCTAATAAGTAAATCGCAAGTGCGCACTGAGGTTGAAAGAGTTAAGGCTGGCGTACAGAACAAGACAGACACAGAAATTTTCGTTCTAAAGAGGCAACCAGCCCGCTGGTTGGCCCATCCCTTCAGAGGGGTGAGTCAACACACACCTACTTCGGCCAGAGCGACAGCCCAGAGAGAGGACAGCTTTTGCCAGAGCGAAGGGATAACGACCCCTGTGTTCAACTTAAAAGCAGATTCCACAACATTGTGTGGGAGGGCCCAGAAGATGCATTTTTTGATGGACCAACTGCACAGTTACGGAGTTCTCACAGGAGAACAGTATATGACTAATGGAGATGCTACATATTTCTGCATTGGTCGACTTAACTGAAACGCCATTCTCCTATTTAAAAGAGCAACGTTGATTGGTGGAATATTTCTGATGAAAGGAGCCAGAGGAGTGAGGGAAGACAGCAAATGATATACCCTTGCCATTTTTCCAGAAAAAGGGGCCGTTTCATTGTTGCTCTGGGAGCGGGAACACTTAACAAGAGCGATTGCGCTCGTATGTGTACCCAAAAAGTGAGGAACAAAGTCTCTCCTCAGTACTTCACTGGGAGAGCACCTCTGTAATTAGTGAATCAGAGTGATACTCTGTATTGAGTTGCTCGTGATTAACTGTTGTTCACTGTGTTGGCCGCAACACTTATTGTGTGATGTGAACACAGACAGAGTACTAGTTAAACAACTGCAAGCGAATACTGACTGGCATGATGGTGGACTGGTCATCTGAGCAGTGTACAACGCCAATAGTTAGACTAGGGGCGGATATAAGTCCTTGACTCCATCAAGGTGTAGGGGGAGTTTGATTGGCGAAGGCCTATCCAGATAGAAAGAGATAGTTGTGTTATTTGTCAGCAATGAGCGACGCAGGCAGCAGTCGTCGCAGCTCACGGTATTGTGCGCTACAGTGTATGCGAGCCCCAACTTTCAACCCTAACAGTATGCTCCATTACATTTCCGATGAGACAGCCTTGACCGTACCTAGAAAAGTTATTCAAGTTCTGTAGGCGTCGCTCTCAGCCATTCTGCTGAGTAAATAACATTCTTAAAGAAAAGGGAGAAAAGAACCTTTCCTCACTTTGTAAAATAATAGTATTCCTATCCATAAGAGGCAACCCACTGTTCCGAAAAGAACCCGAAAATTTATTAATTTATAATAAATAGCTTCACTTGATTTCTCAGAATTTTTTTGCAATAAATAATATTTTTCGTTCATTTAATGTTTTTCTTACACTAACTAGCAAGACTGCAGTACCCAAGTATTCCACTAGTTATGTAAGAATATAGAATATTTTTGTATCTTTTCCTTACAGTGGACGACTCCAGAAGATATTTGTTGCTGAATGTTTAGCAAGCAGTTCTTGTTGGTACATTAGGAGCATCTGTCTGACTTCTGTAGTAGTGTGAGGTGGAAATTGTTTCTTGCAGGAGCTAAAGGGTACTTGTTGGATCAATCCAGTGTGCAACTTGACAATATAAAACCCACGCACTCACTAAGTTACACACAGCTTATGCAAGAAATCACTTTATGATTAAGTCAGGAATTTTCATCATTCTTGTTTTTAATTACAATTGTACGTTAGCTAAAAACGATAAGGTATTGCGGTTTTCATCTAGTCGTCTAAGGAGTGTATTGTGGGAGATTTGCAGTGTATTATTTCATTCTGCTTAAAAATGAAATGACATTCCAAGCTGTATTGCTCCCCTGTTCGTCTCTTTGTACGTGTGAACTGCAGTTGGCCATGTCACTGCAAGCTAACTGTACCAGTTAATCAGCTAGTGCTTTCCAAGTTAAATGTGCCGGTAAAGCTGTTGTCCCGCATTTACGCTAAATCGATGCGCGTAACGCACAGCACAAAACTTACCCTTATTCTCGTACTTGACAGTTCTCGAGACAGATTAGCTGCAGCTCCACGTGAAACTGAAATCCAATGAGTTTTCTGCAAACGTGGAAGAATATCAGGTGCAATGTTTACATCAGGTTTATTCCTGTGATGAACGGATTACAGTTGAGAAACTGTTCGAGTGTTTGGAATCCGCACCACATCTGGTTATAGAAAGGCATCGAAGCAATACAGAGGTTTGCTGCTAGATTTAACACCGAACAACAGACATTTATTCGAGAGACACTTCAGGAACTCAAATGAGAATCTCTAGAGGGAAGGAGACGTTCCCTTCAAAGAGCACTATTGATAAAATTTAGAGACCTATCATTTGAAGCTGACTACAGAACGATACTGTTGCCACACATCTTGTGTAAAGACAATGAAGATAAGATTAGAAGGATTAGGGTTCCTACGGTGGAAAATAGATGGTCGTTTTTTCCTCTATCTGTTTGCGAGTGGAGCAGGAAAGGAAATGATTCCTAATGGGGCAGGGTACCATCCGTTACACACCATACAGTAGCTTGCACAGTATATATGCAGTTGTAGACGTAGACCCCTGACACAAAAACTTGACTATACAGATGATTAAGCGTTGTGTATCACGCCACATAGAATTACACTACGCAGGAACTTTATATGTGACACTGAATCAAGGAATGGCGTCGTAAATAACATTGGTGTATCTGTACACAATAATATCAAATATGTCTTACATAAACTAAAGTAGTGTTCAAAAATGAAGACATTACAGAAAAATGTAGTATAGTGAGACATAGCACATTAGTACATAATAACAAACCGCATCACATTCCAAATATCAACGTAACACAGTTCGCAACAGGCAGAAGACGTAAGCATACACACAGTAGCTAGCACACAGTATCAACAATGTTAAATATTTTAAAATATCAAATTATCCATCATACAACAACAATAAACTATGTTTCTGCATATCTTAGGCCTCAAATTTTCATCAACGGACATGTTACATAGACCTTGGGCACTGACCCTGGATGCAAATAACAATTAACCACAATATCAGTGTGCAGTTCACTTAACATCAGTATCCATTTAGTAAAGGATAATACTATGTGGGGACTGTGTGTGTGATAGGGAATTGTGAACAGTAGTCACATATAAAATTTATATATTCATACACAATCATGTCAGAGGTATGTTAGATAAGGGATACTCAAAGCGTGCTCTGCAGAGCCATGGGATTCTGTAAGGCCTCTGTGAAGGGTCTATCAAAATAATTTCATCCTAAAAAACCAAGCACGTGGAGTTTCGTCACACAGTCAGAAAAACAACACTTATAAATGTCGTATCAACGCTAGTTTTACGAAAGATATTTTTCCTCTCAATTGATAACAGGAAAAAATGAGTTGACAAGCAGCATAATAAACCTACAATAATGCTACGACCAAAAACTATAAAGGAATGACTTGAGTTTGTAGGAGAAGGTATTTGCTGACTTAATGCTCTTCACTGTACACGCTTTCTTCGCCGACCCCCGTCATCCTCCCTTTCTCTCTCTCTCACTGCATGCTGTTTCATCTTCATCCGCCATTAGCACCCACAATGCTCACTAAATTTCTCTCTCACTCTTAAACACCTCGAACCACCTGGATAGACTTTGTCACTTCACTAATTATGCTTTACCGCTAGAGACTATATACACACCCACCTGGGCCTCACTGAGTACAGTTACTACTCAAGTTCGCAACTGAAACGCAGTGCAGTGTAGCCGCGTGCTCACAGGTGTCTTGTAACGGTTGGCATGGCTCCCCCCGTCGGAGGCTCAAGTCCTCCCCCGGGCATGGGTGTCTGTGTTGTCCTTAGCGTAAATTGGTTTGAGTTAGTTTAAGTAGTGTCCAAGCTCAGGGACCGATGACCTCAGCAGTTTGGTCCCATAAGACCTTACCACAAATTTCCAAATTTTCCCAACTGAAACGAACAGGCCAATTCGGCACAGAAAACCATCGCACTGCTCTCAGAGCGTATCATATTCGACTCGTGTTGCTTGTTAGCTACCGTTATAAAATTTAATACGTTCCGCCGTTTATTATTCTGTGTTTGTCATAACGTAAAACTAAACTGCTGAGTTTTAAAAAATAGAGTGTAGCGTTGGCTTAAAGCTGTTGCAACAAAAAAGTAGGTTCGGTCAGAAGACGTGGCATCAACCATAAAGATTTTTGATCAGTACTATGAGAGCCAGGAAGGTCATGTAACTACTTCAGGGTCCGTGGTTTCCAACAGTACGCCACGATTCACGAAAGGGGGAAAAAGGATGTATTACGAATCTTACATCTGCATTGGATTTGTGGATTCGAACAGCTCACTCTCTGCATGTTATCTACCAAGGTACTTCCCAGTAGTTCCATCGTACCCATTGAGATATTCTAACGTTCATAAACTATACACCCCAACTGCAAAGACAAGAAACGACCTATTGTCATCACTGCCTATTGTTATTTAAAAGTAGAGATATTTAATCACCTATTGTACGCAATGATTAAAACATCATTTGACCAATGCCAATTGCAATAATTACAAACATCTCCTTGCTAGCTTGGCACTGAACGAGCGTGTAGGAGGTTTGCGTTTTTACTGAAACTCACTGCTCCATAACTGTCACTGTAGTTGAGTCTCAGTCACAATTTTTTCGTCAGATATTTCTATGAGTACAAAGAACATTCTGTAAAATTTTCACTTGTTTTCATTCAGTCCCTTTTTAATAACTAACCTGTGAAAATTGATGTTGAAAAGGATTTTGGCCATTTTAGAAAAGATGCAGAAAAAACAAGAGTGCATTCTCAGCGCTAAAACTTATGGTGCAAGTAGTTATGTACGTACATAACACAGTAATAACATTATTACTGAGTCTCACTTCCTTCATAAAAATTTATGGTCTTAAAAAGTAATGATAGATGGATTTTTTGTGAATCTTTAGAGAAAGAGTGACTCTCTTACATGATTGAAAAATTTAAAAAAATGTATGCCCAAAGTTCATTTCATGCTGAGCAAACTGCTTTTCGAATTATTGTGATTAAAGTTTTCGCAACCACCATTTTGAAAATGATTGCTAGAAAAAAACTATGGCTTAAATTATTTTTCAAATATCGTTTTTTTACTGTCTAGGTAATGGTAAAAAACGATTAAAAATTCAGAGAAATAAAAAATGTTGAGCAACACTGCCTGGGTGATTCGAAATGGCTTGGCCAATATTGTTTTACTTGGATACATCACTTTCTCTGCCAGCTTGTTCTCGTGATATTATAGGTCTTTACAGGGTTGACTCCATAGTCGCACTATAGTATGATGTTGTTCTAAAATATACATTATTGGTTCTATTCTTATTACTCCTGTCAATATGTCTTCGTATGTAATCTATATTGAATATGTTAGGCCATACTTTGCAATCTGTTCTCTGGAGTTCTTAAGGAACATGTGATCTGTTTTGTTCCCTTGCCAACTCGAAACATTCTTCATAACAGCTCCTTCGCATGGGGTTGCGTGTAAGACCAGTTTGATGCGGTTTATGATCATTGTATTGGTAGACAGCCATGTACAGTTATTGTAATGCTGAGCACTTTCCAACTACCTAAGAGAAAGATGAACAGCTTTTCCATCCGATGTTTTTGCCTTTGTATGTACTTCCATATTTATCTTTAAGATTTATATTTACGTTATTTACTACACATAACGTGTATACTAAATTTTTTTCACTTTTCTGTTGATAGTCTTACTGTGATGGTGGTCTGAGAGACCGAAAGCGGTAGACAATGGTGGTTTGTTTATACAACTGATGGTTAAAAACGCGGTTCCTTAAGCCACCTTGCTAAAAAATATTAAACTAGTCTGTTAGCACTGTGCCACTGTACTAAATTTGAAGGCTGAGTATCGATGTACGACTAGTGCAACACGTAGCCAGCCACTTCCTTCCTCGTAACTACTACTATAATTGAAGCTTTCTACTTCTTAAAATTCTGCATACGAAAACTATCTCCGCATCAAGCAGCACAGAATAATTTAATGGGGTGTGCACTGGTTAAGATAATGGAGTTGCATTTGAGAGGACGCCCGTTCTGGTTAGTTCTCCAGACTTAGGTAATCTGTGGATTTCCTAAATGGCTGAAGTCCTATCCCAGGGTGAATCCTCTGAAATTGTAACATCAGATTTACTTTCTCATCCATGCTCATACTACATCCAAAATTATGTCACCTTTGGCTGTAAGTTTACTTGTTGTAGTTCGTAGTAATGATCGTTACTATTAATATAAGTTCCTGACAGAGATTCCATTATGATCTCCATTCTTAAAACATCTTAAGGCTCCAAATTCTATGAAGTAAATTGTTACGGCGGCCTTACAGTATTCCAAAGTTCCTTAACGTGTATCCAGAATTAATTGATATATTCCCTAGGTACAGTCTGTTCTTCTAAACACTTACATTCAATTCCCATTGGGTGAGTGCGATCCATGTATTAACAAAGCCCACTTTAATTATAAGTCCTGATATAGTTTCTGAGCTAAGTTTATCCTCGACGCTGCTCACAGCCTTTAATCATCTCCTGCTTTCCAGACAGAAAATCGTCGTTGGTTTCATTGACAGAAAACATTTCACCGGAACTTGTACAACGTCATTCGTCACACGTGCTATATTCTAAAGAGCAGCTCTTAGGTGTGCATACACAGTCACATAACAAAATAGACGCATATATACAAATTTAGTCAAGTAGTATGATATAAGAAAGGAGGAAAACCTGTGAGACAATGCTACTAACATGGCGATCATTTTTGTACTGGAAATCTTTGACGAAGCTCGTAATTTTCAAATGGAAAGGATGTCATGTGATACATCAAACAGATTTTGAACTAAGAGAGAAAAACAATTAAATACTTTATTTGAGCATAGATAAGTTTATTCTCCTTTTCTACATTTACAAATAAATGAAGTCCAAACAGTACAGTGAGACTTATGGCTGAAAACAATAAAAGCTGTCTCACCACCCAAATATCTCCCTTCAGGAGACGGAATGAAGGACTATAAAAGTTTGTGTTACGTTTCCAGTAAATAATTGCTATGTCGTTGTTTTTAACAGTTATGAAGACTTTCCATTTTAATTTCAAATAACAGATTAAATTATATCATATACTCATATTACATTGTGGGTAAATGGCAGTACTATATCGGAGAAGAGCGATGAATCCGTGGATGATCGTGCTGTCCCACAAAACAAAATCAGGGCGCTCGGTAACGCTAATAACTGCACAAATTATAATGGCGAGGTACGGGATTTACAAGTCGCACGATAGAGGTAAGAACCTTATTAATAATAGACACAGATGTGGGAACAGGTTACACTGAGAACAGAATGGTACCATTTGAAAAGCAGGCACTAGTGACTTAATGTGTGCCCATCTCCCTTCCACCATCTCTAGTACATTCAGATTTTAAATGTCTGCACATTTCGTCACTTCTCATTGTTTCTAATCACAAGATTTCTAATTCATTTTCAAGTAGAGGGTCTATAGGAACGTACTATTCAGGTTAAGAAACGAGCTCAAAGCTTGTGCTCCAGAGAACACGAAAATCGTTGTACCAAGAAAGTGGCGTCAGCAAATGGAAAAGTCCAGAAACGTGTCACTCGAAATAACAATTACGTATATAAAAAAGAACTGCTTGATACTTGGATCATGATTCATCATATATCCCCATTTACTCGAATCGAGAGGAATTGGCAGCATGCTTCCGTGTACAACGTCAAAATTCTAAAACGTGGTTTTGGATTCAAAAATATTACATTACAAGAACATTTGTAAAAACGTTGTGATAGTCTGTTTTTCAGTAAAACGTATTCCTTGCTATAATAGCTCCACATTAGTGTCAGCAACAGAGAACTGTATGAGAATAACAAGATAGGTGGTGACAGCTGCCACGACGCTCTTCAGCAACGACAGGTCCAGTGTGAAGAACCCAGCTGCGCTGTAGTGGAGTGTGCTGCGCGCCAGCTGTTCCGCAAACAGCTGCAGCTCTTCCTGAACACCACTGCTAGCAGGCAGCGACAGCATCTGAAGTTTGGTGACCAGCCGCTGTGTGCGTCTCGCCTCCTGAATAACCATCTCGCAGCTGTAGGATATGCCGACGATCCGCCAAACCATCAGGCCAAACCACAGAGACATATGAACTACATTTATTATTCTCTGGTCTCCATGTAGAGCACTGCTTAGATCACGCAAGTTGACAGCAATTCCATACGTTTCGACGACAATACATATAAGACAGGAAGATATTTGCGTCAGATTTTGCACTCCATAAGCACTGTTTACAGTTTTTACGGACTGATCAAGGAGGCAGTACACTTTGCGTAACTTTCTGAGTAACGAGCATCTATCCTGCGTCAATAGCATATCGGTATTGTTTGATGTATTCTGCAGTTGCCTCCTTGAATGTATTTCATCTTCAGGAATTGTTAAGATTTGATGTGGATGAACTCCATGGGTATTATGTTGTAAATCTTCCTTTACTGAAGAAACCTGCAGCGCTTCTGCAATCCTGAAATTGAGGTCATCTTCTGTAGATATACTGAACAACTGCAGTAAATACGTATTCAGTTGTCCAAACCATCTTCTCAACGCCATGTTGAAAATAATGAACTGCAGCACGACGAAATTCGTCAATGAATGTGTGAAAAACAGACGCATTACTGAAGCCAAAGCTAAAGAGTTCCGCATACTCCAAGTAATCCAACTGTACATAAGCGCCCAATATATGTTTAGTGAGGCTGCTGCCCATTTGTGCAGAGGTTTCAAATGCAAGCTTTCTGCGTATGCGATATTATACATGAATGTGTGAATCGAAGCAAGTTTCAAGGAAAAAGCGTCAACCTCTTGTTGTTTCAATCTACAGCTACATATCATGGATATCAAGGCTGTACTTATTGCAGAAAACGTGCTATATAAGTAACAGTAGCTAGTAAATCGATCTGCCGACCAAAATATTTGTCTAAGTTTTAATTTTATGTCATAGACAGTACAGAGGAAGAACATCATGGCAACAGATAAACTGTAAAATTTGGCTTTCCTAGACACCATTACTCGCGTATTCTCTCCACTAATGAAAACGGGAGCACAACCGAATATTTTACTTAAGTACAGAAAAATCCGAATTCCACCAAACAACCCACGTAGTGCATGTATGTCTCGTGACCTCCAAACTGATGCCTACGGAGTGTCAACTCGTGCATACACAAAGCGAAACCCTACTTCAATGTACGTGGAAATTTAAAGCAACATTGATTTATCTATTGTCATTATACCGAAAACAAAGCCTAGGTAATGGTTATGTCCACCGGAAATTAATCTTTTGTCAAGTGTTTGAGACGTTTGCAGCTCAGTAAAGCATTCAATCAACTTCAGAGGAACAATGAAACGGAAAGAGCGACATCAGATTGTCATGCCTAATGTTCGTAGTTGGAAACTGTCATTATTATTATTATTATTATTTTAATTTTGGATGGACATTAACGAAGATAATGTCGCACAGATAATTTGTAGTTGCCTTGGCACAAATAACTCATGAAAAACTTATTTTCATGAATGAAAGAATGATTTAATTAAAATTCGTGAATCTGTCTGTTTTTCTTTCTAGGAAGACATAAAACTCATTCATTACTTTAATGAATGAAGCAGGTATTAGACAAAATAAAATGATTTGTATTAAATATAAGATCATCAGGAAGGTACCACACTAATAATTGAAGAAGTCAGAAAAGCAATTATAACTTTCAAAAATGAAGAAGTCAGTGTGGATGATTTCATAAAAAAGGTACTTCTGTAAAGGTCACTGTAAAAACTTCCGTAAGATCTACAAACCGTTTTGTGAGAAATAGGATGACAAAAAAGATTTCAGAAAAATTGATACCTAAACTAATACATCATCTGCGTAAGAAAAGTAACAAAGAAGGTGTAAAAGACTATAAAGATGTATATCCCCTACCAGTGGTCCATAAAGTAATTCCAAAATTTCTACTTTACAAAACTAAAGAAACTCTCCATCAGTAACCAGCCAAAGGAATGGTAGCTCCTGAATGGAAGAGATTATACAATCTGAAATGTATAGTTCATCAGAGACCACATAGTTATCTGTAGCATTTGTTGATATCAAGAAGGCATTAGAGTTAGAAGGGAAGCTGAAGTCAAAGTGAACTGAGAATTTGGTGTTGGAACTAAATTAGTGAACCTCGTCATTGAAATTCTTACACATACAGTCACAAAAGAAGTATGTGCTAAATTTATTAAACATTTAAAATAAGTAAAGATTTAACACAACTTGATTGCTTATCAGCAGTTACCCAGAAATGTCTGTTAGTAAAGAGTGACATGAATTTGTGAGAAAAGGAAAATGAATTACAGTAATATTCTGGACGTACGCAATATTTGGCACAGAGCGATAACTGTATAAGTCGAATTCGTGTAAGTCGGGGCTTAATTTAGCGTATGAATGTACACAAATTTGGTTCAATTGGGACCAGAGACTAAAGAAAACAATGTAATTTATGGACAAATATTTACTAATATGTTCAACATCAGAATAAATTATATTACACCATACTCAGTGTCAGTTACACAGTCAGTGAGAGAGCATAGCGAGTCCCTGCTGCTAATAAGGCGAGTACACCGTTCGTTTATTACATATTTTTACGAGCTTCAAACAGAAGCGGCTTATTTTCAGTTACCTGTGTAGTTAATAGCATATTTTTGTAATTTCTTGCGTGTTTGAGTGCTTACTAGGAACAATCTTTAATTTTAAAAACAGTGTAGTGTACAGTACCGCCGTTGCTATCGATCCTTGTATCGATCCTCATATCGTACAGACTTCGGTCTGTTTTGGTTAGAACAGCTCACTGTTGGTTAGACCGTCAGTGAGAGAGCTGCTCCAGTCGCTGCTGCTAATAAGGCGAGTACACCGTTCGTTTATTACATATTTTTATGAGTTTCAAACAGGAGCGACTTCAGTAATGGATAAGCACTGAGACTGCTGTGTACAGATGCGAACTGAGTTGGTGGCCCTTCGCTCACAGCTCCAGGCAGTGTTGGCTTCCGTCACACAGCTTCAGGCTGCTGCCAAGCGGCATAACTGTGGGGGTTCTGACGTGGAGATGCGAGGGACGTCGAGCACGACTCACGCGTCCCCCTGATCGATCGGTCCACTGCTGTGACAGCCCTGGGTACTGCTTGTACTGAGGTTGACCCTGCCCCCATGGCCTAGTGGGAGATCATTCCAAGGCCTGGCAGGCAGTGAAAGACTCTCTGGGGGGCTGATCGTAGGGCCTCTCCGACTCGTTTGACAAACAGATTTCGGGTGTTATATGTGGCTGACGAAGTCTCTGAGGCGGATGCATTCGTCCACCCTATTCTAGAGGAAGTTTCTCGGTCCGCAGCGTCTGGGCATTCACAGAGGGTAGTTTTGCTGGCAGTTGGGAGCTCCAACGTTAGGCGCGTAATGGGGCCCCTTAGGAACATTTCTGCCAAAGAGAGGAAGGAAGCCGGTGTGCACTCCGTGTGCGTACCAGGGGAGTCATTCCGGATGTGCAAAGGGTCCTTCCGGATGCCATGAAGAGTACCGGGTGCAGATAATGAACTTACGGTGTGGCAAGCAGCTCAGAGGACGGGTGACGGGTGTAAACAGTTTCGTAAGCAATGACAGTTATGTGTACGTGAAGGATTGCTGTGCAGAGAAAACTAAGTTGGGGCCACGAGTAGTGGTGCCAGCAAAGATGACAGGAAACGAACTGAACGAGACACATGATCACCGTTTCAGTTACTTCGGATCAGTGTCTTTGGTCCTTCCAACAAAACCCCTGTAGCAAACAATTATGTGCACATAATTATATCGATGTTTGTAGAAATGGACGCCGTGTCAAACCAACAGGCAGCAACTGTAGCGCAAGCGCAAGGCAACAATAATTGGATACTGAAGTTGGGAGTACCTGAAATGAAAGTGCCTGATCAGGGAACTAACTTTTTGTCGGATTTGTTGAAAGAATCGTGTCGGCTGTCGTGTATTAAGAGACTAAAGACTATACCCCAACATCCGCAAACTAAAGGAAGAATGCAGATGTTCCACAGTATGATAGTGAAGATGGTAGGATAGCATATGGACACACACCACAACAATTGGGACTTCCATCTAACATATTTTGCTACAGAATACAGCTCAGAACAGTACGCAAATATTACGTTCTTGTTCCCTAATGAGGTACTGTATATACAGGGTGATCAAAAGTCAGTATAAATTTGAAAACTTAATAAACCACGGAGTAATGTAGATAGAGAGGTAAAAATTGACACACATGCTTGGAATGACATGGGGTTTTATTAGAACCGAAAAGAGCTTCAAAAAATGTCCGACAGGACAGGACAGGAAAACGTCAGTGACCGCGCATGAAAATCTTGTATAAAAGGAGCTGTAATGAGAGAGAGAATCACATGCGCCAGCAGTCCCAGCATGTTGACGTTACCTGAAAAGGCGCTTTTAGTGAAGCTGTATTATCAGAATGTGCTAGTCCAGCGTTACGGTCCTATCGCCATAGGAAGGGGATTCTAACGGATAAAGGTCCTTTGACAAATGCAGCTGTGGCGAGAATGATTTCGAAGTTCGAAGCCACGGGTTGTTTAGACGATAGACCCCGTAGTGGCCACCCGACCAAGGCGTAATGCTGGGGAGACAGTTCAGGAGGAAATGGAGACAGTAAAGGGTTTGTCTATGCACGGGGAAATCAGCGCTCGTGCACTCGCACATCGCACCAGAATTCCATACACTACTGTTTGGTTGGCACTTAGGCGTACCCTCCGATGTTATACGTACAAAATTGATCGGCATCATGAACTGTTACCTGGCGATTTAGTGAAGCGGAGGGCATTTGCGGTGATGGCGTTTCAAAAGATGGCGGAAGATGACGATTGGTTCAGTAACGTGTTGCGGACCGACGAAGCTCATTTCACGATCCGAGGATCTGTTAACGCCCACAACTGCAGAATTTGGGCTACCGAAAATCCTAGGACTGTCGTGGAAACTCCATTGCATGACAAGAAAGTCACGGTATGGTTTGGATTTACCACATCTACCGTTATCGGGCCTTTTTTCTTCGAGAAAATGCGTGATTCTGGTTTTGTAACTGCTACCGTGACGGATGAGAGGTAGGCCGATATGTTACGGAATCGCATCATCCCCAGCCTGTCTGATAATCACCTGCTGGAACGTACGATGTTTATGCAGGATGGCGCTCCACCCCACGTTGCTAGATGCGTGGAAGATCTCTTGCGCGCGTCGTTTGGTGATGATCGTGTGCTCAGCCGCCACTTTCGTCATGCTTGGCCTCCCAGATCCCCAGACCTCAGTCCGTGCGATTATTGGCTTTGGGGTTACCTGAAGTCGCAACTGTATCGTGATCGACCGACATCTCTAGGGATGCTGAAAGACAGCATCCGACGCCAATGCCTCACCATAAGTCCGGACATGCTTTACAGTGCTGTTCACAACATTATTCCTCGGCTACAGCTATTGTTGAGGAATGATGGTGGACGTATTTAGCATTTCCTGTAAAGAACATCATCTTTGTTTTGTCTTACTTTGTTATGCTAATTATTGCTATTCTGATCAGATGAAGCACCATCTGTCGGACATTTTTTGAACTTTTGTATTTTTTTGATTCAAATAAAACCCCATGTCATTCCAAGCATGTGTGTCAATTTGTATCTCTCTATCTACATTATTCCGTGATTTATTCAGTTTTCAAATTTATACTGACTTTTTGGTCACCCGCTATATAAGACACCATCACCGTTATACCTAATAAGAGCCAAAAAGGATGAGAGGGGGGAATCTGTTAAAGAATTGGAAAGAGTGAAATAAAAGTGTGAAACAAGATATTCAGATTTAACACGAATGCACTGCAGAATCAAGTGGAAACAGCTAGCTGCACAGCACGAATACCACAGCACAAAGCAGGTCTACGGTTCGTGCTGACGATCCCCTAAATTCCGAATTGAAGACGAAAACATTCAGTACGTGGTATCAGGGACAATATCATATTGTAGAAACTACGTCAACATTAAACGTCACGATCCAGTTACCTACAACGACGACGACTGCACAGGTTGGACGTCTGAAACCTTTACAAGGGAGTCCGGACGTTACTCCAGGATCTTTGTAGCTGGGACAAAAGAAGAAAGGGAAAGTGGAGATGCAAGGAATGAGCAGGAAGATGTGAAAAAACCGAGGTGAGGAGGCCAGTATGCGTAAGGACTTGGGAGATAAGAATGGATATATGTTTCTTTTCTTATCTTGTCTGTTGGGTATAAGTGTAATACTTTGTTGTAAGGTAGGCGAGATGGGCTGCTACAGGGCAGCAGGGGTTTTTCAGGGCAAGGAAAGGGTAATATAAATCCGTGTCCGCATGTTGAGTGCATCGGGAGGTAAGATGGATAAATTGCGACACATAGCCGTGCTACTGCTGACTGTCGGAGTAAGGGCATTGCAGAACCATCATCTGGAAGGGGGAGCACTTTTCGCAAGAAAAGCAGTAATAGTCAGCAGTCACCGCTGGGTGATACAGGTAGTATTTAATGCATGTGAAATGCAGATTGGAGGAAGCGTTCAACTGCTTCGGGCGGGGATCAAGGAGTCATGGAGATCTCAAAAAAGTTTACTGGGAGTGCATGAAAATACATGGGATTTATGAGAAACTGAGGGATCAGAGGGCGCAGGTTCTGGAGGTTATATGCGTACAAGGAGGAAAAGGGGTTGGATCGAGGCAGGAGGTCAACTTCTGAAAACTGTGTTTGGGACGCCTAACGAGGATGATATCAGGAGGGTGAATGGTACGTGAAATTTATGAGATAATGGGCTAAAGGGAACAAAGCTACGAATGTGTGGCACATAACACAGACCGCGAATTTCGAGTAAGATAAATTGAATGATGGTTGTTATGAAAGTTAAGTGGGGACATATTGAACCACGCGAAAGTCGTAGAAGACTCGATAAATTAGAATTTAAATGTGTTGCAAGCCTTAGTGAGAGTACTGGGTGAGGAAATAACAATGACGAAGTGGTTTCAGTCATCGGAAAACACTGTGTGTGATGTGCGGGGAATAGTATGGCAATTACGGGAAGCCGTGCACCATGCATTACGAGAGAAATTGGTGTTGAACTTGTTGTTACCGGATCAATACTTGTAGGTGTTGTGGGAAGGAGAGAGGGAACTGCCACTAGAATTAAATCTGATAGTGGAAGCTAGTATGAAAGCTTATCACTCTTTGTATCAACAAAGCGGCACTAGAGGCGAGAACTGACGGAGAAGTAGAATACATCTCGATCTCTTTTCCGGTAGCTGAAAATCAGGCACATTGTCAGTGTTACACAGTCTGGACACATTCAGTCAAGCGGGGAATGCTCGAGAAGTTTGGTGGGTAAAGATTGTAATGGTACTTGAATTGCGCAACCATTACGGCACCTCACCTGAACCTCTCGATACCAGCTATATTCTACTGTGTTTCTGCAAAGTAGTTGACATATTTCTGAAAAAACATTCAGATTTGATTTCATTTGTGATACATCGATATGTTTATATTGCAATGATATTATTCTTATGTGTATTCTTTCTTTTGTCACTATGATCTTTGACGTAATTGTAACTCTGATTTTTGGGCGCGTAAGCGATTATTAGTTAGTTAGTTGTTAACTTGTTAGAGAGTCGGACCTTGAGAAGGTCAAGTGTTGGACGTCATGTTGGAAAGACGCTGAACGTAGTCAGCTTATAAAATGTTAACTTTAACAGTGACTGTGAGGAAGATGTTTTCAAGTATGTTTTGTATTGTGAAGTGATGTTTTGTGTTTACGTGATATTGCAATAAAAGCAATTAAAAGGAAGTGTAACTTAATTTCGGAGTGCTGATTATTGTTAATTTTTGAGGATAAAAGCAGGCATGCAGAAATGAAAAATGGTTCAAATGACTCTGAGCACTATGGGACTTAACGTCTGAGGTCTTCAGTCCCCTAGAAAGTAGAACTACTTAAACCTAACTAATCTAAGGACATCACACACATCAATGCCCGAGGCAGGATTCGAACCTGCGAGCGTAGCTGTCGCGCGACTCCAGACTGTAGCGCCTAGAACAGCTCGGCCACCCCGGCCGGCGTAGAAATGAAGGAAGCAGAGTTGCAGACGTGCTGTTTGGGGAGTATCACAGCTTGTCCAAACAAGGTAGAGAGGGAAGGTCAGAACTCATGCTCAGTGAAATTGTATTTGCGACAGAAGGAGAAAAATGCTGTGCAAAAGAACCAATGAGGCCTGAGTAATACGTCCAGCAAGTTGACGCACATCGGTTTTACTCCACCTATGATAAAGTAATAGCAGTAGCCAGCTGCTACGAGCAGGGAAAGTTTATAACAGCCAAAATAGTATGACTGTACACTAATGAATTTTTAATAAACGCGACGTCATACAAAGTATTGGGGCATACTCTCTGACTACCTGCCACAATGTCAGGGATGACACAACTGTGCATTTCTCAGCCTTAGCTGTATTGGTGAGAGGAGCCTATCGAACTATCAGAGGCGAATTTGACTCTCCTAAACCAGACTTCGTGACCAGAATTAATTCACTCCGTAGATAAACTCAATAGCGCGCTGAAGGGGCGAATCTCTGAAGAGACACTAATGCAGCACTTATAGCAATACAAGGAGCACCAGTGCCAAAACGGAACAACGTTGACTATTGTCGTGTCAACTGTCGCAGCAGGACTTACTCTGCTATGCATAGACTTTCTTATCTTTTACAAGAACACAGAACGACCAACAAAAGTAGCTACTTTCTAAACGACGGTAGACTGGATTTCCAGAGCGTAGGACACATCGGAACAAATCGTGGATGCAGGTGAACAGAAAGTGCGGATGAGCTGGTGAAGGCAACGAAAAAACCGTCGGAGCTTAAGATAAGCAGTACATAAGAAAACAATAGTGGTAAGACTAAAACCGAAATGAGAGCAGTACGTAGACAACTGTGAAAGCTTCCAAAGAACTTGTTACTTTAGACTGTACAAATATAAACTATATTTAAGGTGACCCGACGGAGTGGGTATTACTTTGAGAGAAGTTAATATAGCACACCAACCATATCTGATCACAAATGGACGAAGTTAAGAGGGAACTGCAGCAGCGGCAGTCACAGGAGAGAGTGGGTGTTGTACGATGCAAAATTTACCATAGCCGTCACAATGTTGCAAGGTGGACTAGCCAGGTACTGTGCGGAAATAGTCAATACAGCTGCACTCAAGCAGCTTGGTGTCATGAACCTTACCACTCTGGTGGACTGTGAAATGTCTAATGCGCATGCCAAAAGGCAGGGCATAGGCCAACCACACATAGCCAGGAAGGGTATATGTACCCAAGCCGTTCGTACGAAAATCACTTCTGTCATTAGCACAGCTCCAGCACCATGGGGGCTGTGTCGCCAGGTCACCGAATTGGATGCTGATCGGTGACTGCAGTTTACGTCTATGCTGGTGCAGCTACAACGGGCCAGCGCCGGCCCGGGGGAGCAGCTCGCTAACCACCAGCAAAAGCCAGCGGGACACTCACTGCCCGCTACGTCGCCCGTCCACTGCCTTCGAATAACGCGCGGAGGCAGTGCGAGGAGTGCTCAGCCAGAGCATGTGGCCTTGCAGGGAATAATGTAAATACAGAAGCGCCGCTATTGGAAGAGTTTGTTCTTCTTCTTTTCAGTCATCAGTCTTCTGACTGGTCTGATGCGGCCCGCCACGAATTCCTCTCCTGTACCAACCTCTTCATAACAGAGTAGCACTTGCAGCCTACGTTCTCAATTACCTGCTGGATGTATTCCAGTCTCTTTTGCCCTCTACAGCTCCTTCTAGTACTATGGAAGTTATTCCCTGATGTCTTGACAGATGTCCTGTCATCCTGTCCCTTCTCATTGTCAGTGTTTGCCAAATATTCCTTTCCTCTTCGATTCTGCGCAGAACCTCGTGATTCTCGACATCATCAGTCCACCTAATTTTGAAGATTCGTATGTAGCATCACATTCAATTGCTTCGATTCTCTTCTGTTCCGATTTTCTCACAGTCCATATTTCACTACCATACAATGCTGTACCCCATACGTACATTCTCAGAAATTTCCTCCTCAGATTTAGGCCTATGTTTGATGTTAGTAAACTTCTCGCTAGGAATGTTCTTTTCGCCAGTGCTTGTTTGTTTTTTGTGTCCTTCTTACACCGTCGATCGCTGGTTGTTTTGCTACCCAGATAGTAGATTACCTATCAGAATGAGATTTTCACTCTGCAGCCGAGTGTGCGCTGATATGAAACTTCTTGGCAGATTAAAACTGTGTGCCGGACCGATACTCGAACTCGGGACCTTTGCCTTTCGCGGGCAAGTGCTCTACCATCTGAGCTACCCAAGCATGACTCACACCCCGTCCTAACAGCTTTACTTCTGCCAGTACCTCGTCTCCTACTTCCCAAACCTTACAGAAGCTGTCTTGCGAAAAATTATAGTACGAAGTAATATTTCCGGTTACAGTTACATTTTCAGCAAGTACATCAAGTCCTTTCATCCATACAAAAATTTTTTCATCATTACTAATTTTTCTACAGGAGCGTGTATACAATGTAAATGGCATGTTAATATAAACATAGCTAGGTCTACTTTGGGTCATTGGGTCTTCGGCAACGTCGCCACCGCATACCTGTCTACAAACATATTATTAGCCTCGAGAATAAACTTGGTCGAAATGGAACGGCCCAAGCAGTTGTATTAAATGGACCTATATTCCCCATGGCTGCAGGGTTAATTTTACTCTGCATGTCGCTAAAGGAAATTCTGGTAGTGGTTGGTTTACGCTAGCCAACGTTTGTTGTGAAAACGCCTCCCTTCCTGGACTAGAATCTTTCGAAATGTCAGGGCCTACAAGACGTGGCATCGTGGTATTGACCCGAAGACCCACGGTAAACCTACCTATGCTTATAGTAACATGCCATTTACATTCTGTACACGCTCCTGTAGATAAGTTAGTAATCATGAAAAAATTCATGTATGGATCAATGGACTTGGCGTACTTGCTGAAAATGTAACTGTAACTGGAGATATTACTATGTAATATAATTATTGATAAAGTGTGATCCCTGACTTTAGCAACCGGAGAGCGTACATCGCGAACCGGGCGATGAAGGATGCAACAGTTTGAAAATATTCGAAAACATACTGCTGCACTGTCCGCTGAGCACCTAGCGAGTCGGTGATGCAACCCGCAGGATTTGGCTCGGTGCCAGGCCGGCGCACTAAGGGACGCGCGCTGCTAAAAAGACTAGGTCAGCAGGAACTTTGAGGAAATGGAACGGCCCAAGCAGTTATATTAAATGGGCCTATATTCTTCCGTGGCTGCAGGGTTAATTTTACTCTGGACGTCGCTACTGGAAATTGTGGTATTGGTTGGTTTACCCTAGCCATCGTTCGTTGTGAAAACACCTCCCTTCCTGCACTAGAATCTTTCGCCGACCGAGATGTCATCGCCTACAAGACGTGGCATTGTGATATTGACCCGAAGACCCAAAGTTGACCTAGCTATGTTTATAGTAACATGCCATTTACATTGTAGACACGCTCCTGTAGAGCAGTTGCCCGTGAAAGGCAGAGGTCCCGATCATACAAAGAAGGCTTTCACGACCGGATGGTACTGTTGTTGATAATTCTTCCGGGCTATATGGCCGTGGTCCATGGAATACTTCTATTCCTAACGTTTCTTCCAATACTACGTTGGACATCCTCAGAGGAATGGCTGGTCCTGTTGAGTCCTAGTGGTTAGGACTCAGCAGGACCAGCCATACCTCTGAGGATGTCCAACGTAGTATTGGAGGAAACGTTAGGAATAGAAGTATTCCATGGACCACGGCCATATAGCCTGGAAGAATTATCAACAAAAAAGGTCCCGAGTTCGAGTCTCGGTCCAGCACACAGTTTTAATCTGCCAGGAAGTTTCATCTATGGTACCTCGGGATCATTGATCCTCATCTTTAGTTTTTCTCTGTTTTCATTTTTGTGCTCCTCATTAGTTTCCTGTTTCTTCGATTTACTCTCAATCCACATTCTGTACTCAGTAGACTATCCATTCCGTTCAGCAGATCTTATAAATCTTCCTCTCTTTCACTTAGGATAGTAATGTCATCAGCGAATCGTGTCATTGATATCTTTTAGCCTTGAATTTTAATTCCATTCGTGAACCTTTGTTTTGTTTCCATTATTGCTGCTTCGATGTACATATTGAAGAGTAGGGCGAAAAACTACATTCCTGTCTTACATCCTTTATAATCTGACCCCTTCGTTCTTCGTTGTCCACTCTTATTGTTCCCAATTGGCTCTTATGCATATTGTATATTACCCCTATAGCTTACCCTTATTTTTCTCAGAATTTCGACCATCTTGCACCAATTTAAATTGTCTATAGCTTTTTTCAGGCCAATAAATCCTATGAACGTGGCTGGATTTTTCTTTAGTCTTGCTTCCATTATCTATTTCAACGGCAGAATGGCCTCTGGCGTTCTTTCACATTTTCTAAAGCCAAACTGATCATCATTTAGCACATCCTCAATTTTCTATTCCATTCTTCTGTATACTACTCTTATTAGCAACTTTGACGCATGAGCTGTTAAGCTGATTGTGCGATAATTCTCGCACTTGTCAGCTCTTGCAGTCTTCGGATTTATGTGGATGATATTTTCCGAAAGTCACGTTGTACGTCGCCATTCTACATTAATTTGGACAGTCATTTTGTTGCCAATTCTCCCAATGATTTTTAGAAATTCTGATGGAATATCATCTATTCCTTCTGCCTTATTTGATCTTAAGTCTTACATAGCTCTCTTAAATTCTGATTCTAACACTGGATACCATATCTCTTCTAAACCGACTCCTGTTTCTTCTTCTATGATATCAGCAAATCGTCCCCCCCATAGACTTTTTCCACCTATCCGCTCTCTCGTCTGCATTTAGCAGTGGAATTGCCGTTGCAATCTTTATGCCTCCACCCTTGCTTTTAATATCACCAAAGCTTCTTTTTCCTGTATGTTAAGTCAGTCCTTCCGACAATTATCTCTTTTTGTATTTCTTCACAATTTTTTCACGCAGTTCTTCCGCCTTAGCTTCCCTGTATTTCCTGTTTATTTCACTCCTCAGCGGCTTGTATTTCTGCATTCCTGAACTTCCCATAACGGGTTTGTACTTCTTATATTTCGTCGATCAACTCAAGTATTTCTTCCTTTACCCATGGTTTCTTCGCAGTTACCTATGTTTTTCTCTTTCAAACTTCAATGAGTGCCATTTTTAGAGACTTCCATTCCTCTTCAAACTGTTCTGCCTACTGAGCTGTTCCTCACTAATGTATCTATAGCCTTAGAGAACTTCAAGCGTGTCTCGTCATTCCTTAGCAATTCCCTGCCCCATTTCTTTGAGCTGCAGTATGAGGATAATATAGCCGATGAGATAAAAGTGGACCATTAACTGCCATCTAAACTTGGAATGGAGGATGATTTCTACGATATTTTGAGAAACACTGATTCGGTGTTGCGTTCCTGTTGCTTTTGGGGACATGGCTGTGTTATGTAGTGGTTTAGAAAGCTTTGAGTTCGTTGAGGATGAGTAGTTCTGCAATGGTGTTCAGAGAGTGAATGAGCCGAATATAAATAAGAGGGCATGCAGTGATTGAGAACATTGTAGAGCAGAAACACAGAGTGGTAGGCTCTCTGCATATTTGCAAGCAGCAATGCTTACTGACTGACAGTAGGCAGGACAGACATTGTTGGAATAACGCACTCTATATAACTGCCACAAACATGCAATCGTTTTTGTTTCCATTAGACGTTAATCTCCGTAGGTAAGCTCATGAGGGGGAAATTCATAATGCATGGAAAAATGCTTATATTTTATTTGTTTTATTGAAACTCTGCAGTTGCGTGTTCATTCCACTCATGAGGCAACCAAAATTTTTGTTGTACTCATTTTGGTCTTTCATTACATCTTTTCTATTTTAGTTAATAGTTTTGGAAATTACTGCTGAGCCTATCTTAGCTTGCATCTATTTTGCTTTTGTTTGCGAGCGCTCGCTGTGTGTGTGTGTGTGTGTGTGTGTGTGTGTGTGTGTGTGTGTGTGCGTGAGAGAGAGAGAGAGAGAGAGAGAGAGAGTAAGAGAAAGAGAGACAGACAGTCAGAGAAAACTGGGAAGGGAGGGAGACAGAGATTGTGACCTCGGTATTTAGTGGACTTCTATAGTTTAATCCTGGTTGTAACTTCTCTAAATAAATTCGTCAATTGAAGACTTCGTCGTGAGGGCAAACGTCTCGTATGTCATCATGTGGGATTAATACTTTGAAACAGCTTAGTTGTACCAAGATGCATTGCTAACGATCTGCGTGCTGATACTTAACAGAAATGGTACACTAATAAACAAACTTGACTCTCGCACTCTGTGGTGCCAAAAATTTGCAGTACTCACAACAATTTAAGTAAAGCACGAAAGTACCTTATGATTCATCTGCAAATATTACCTCGTAAACTTATACTGTGTACTTATCTACATCAACCATAACCCTGACTTATAAATTTATTGCATGACTGACAGGTTAGGTAACGATGCACAATACTATAAGTTTGTGGTCCGTTCGGTATGTTTCAAATCTGCAGCGTGACATGAAAGTTTCAACCAACAACTATCCTCTCGTGTCGAGCAGCCCTAATTCAGCACAAATGTTGTCTGCCAGGAGACGGCAGCGTTTACCGTACGAAAACATGTAAATGCACAAAGAGATTATACTAGATACAGCACAATCAAAGTCTGACGTTCCTAATTGGCGAGTGATGTACAATCGTAAGAAAGAAGTAAACGAGGGCTTACTATGAGAAATTGCCCTAATAGTAGATGAGCCCAAATTTTCGTTGTAATTTCGTCCACTGTCATTTGATGTAATGGATTGAACATTACGTATAAATAGCAGAAGCATCAGTTTATACTGCTTCCCATTAAAGCTGTAGTATGACTAACGGGAAATGAAACTAACGTCAGTATGATGCATAGTACATTGGTGTAGTGTATTACAAGCCACGCAGAAGAGGGGAGCAACTTAGCTGAGGAACTCCAAACTACAAACTCCGGTAACGATAGTTCAGGTATACAGCCGACGTCGCAGGCTGAAGATGAAGAAATAGAGAAAGCATACGTGGTTATTGGAAGTATAATACAGTGCGTAAAGGGAGATGAAAATCTAATAGTAATGGGGGACTGGAATGCAGATGTAGGGAAGGAGTAGAAGAATATGGAGAAAGACTAATTGAGTTCTGCAATAAATTTAAACTGGTAATAGCGAATATCTCTGTTCAAAGATAACAAAAGCAGGAGGTAAACTTGGAAAACGCAGGGTGATACGGGAAGATTTCAGTTGTTTTAAGTCATGGTCAGACAGAGATTGCGTAATCAGATATTGGAGTTTAAGGCGTATCCAGGAGCAGATATAGACTCAGATCACAATCTAGTAGTGAAGAATAGCAGGCTGAAGTTAACGAGATTAGTCAGGAAAAATCAATACTCAAAGAAGTGGGATATGGAAGTACTAAGGAATGACGAGATACGCTTCAAGTTCTTATAGGGCTATAGATGCAGTAATAAGGAATAGCTCAGTAGGCAGTAGAGTTGAAGGGGAATGGACATCTCTAAAAACGGCAATCACTAAAGTTGGAGAGAAAAACATAGGTACAATGAAGGTAACTGCGAAGAAACCATGGGTAATAGAAGAAATACTTCAGTTGATCGATGAAAAAATGATATAGAAATACTTTCAGGGAAATTCAGGATTACAGAAATATACGTCGCTGAGGAATGAAATAAGCAGGAAATACAGGGAAGCTAAGGCGAAAGAGCTGCGTGAAAAGAATGTGAAGAAATACAAAAAGACATGATTGCCGGAAGGACTGACTCAACATACAGGAAAAAGAACCTTTGGTGATATTAAAACCAAGGGTGGAGACATTAAGAGTGAAACGGGAATTCCACTGCTAAATGCAGAGGACAGAGCGGATAGGTGGAAAGAGTACACTGAAGGCCTATGTGAGGGGGATGATTTGTGTGATGTGACAGAACAAGAAACAGGAGTCGATTTACAAGAGTTAGGGGATCCAGTATTAGAATCAGACGTTAAGAGAGCTTTGGAGGACGTAAGGTGAAATAAGCCACAAGGAATAGATAACATTCCATCAAAATTTCTAAAATCATTGGGGACGGTGGCAACGAACAGATTATTCACGCTGGTGTGTAGAATGCATAAGTCTGGCGACATACTATCTTAATTTCGGAAAATATCATCCACACAGTTCCGAAGACTGCAAGAGCTGACAAGTGCGAGAATTATTGCACAATCAAATTAACAGCTCATGCAGCCTAGCTGCCGACAGGAAGAATATACAGAAGAATGGAAAAGAAAATTGAGGATGTATTAGATGACAATCGCTTTGCCTTAGGACAGGTAAGAGCACCAGACAGGCAATTATGATGTTGTGGTTGATAATGGAACCAAGACTAAAGAAAAATGAAGACACGTTCATAAGATCTGTCGACATGAAGAAACCGTTCGACAGTGTAAAATGGTGCAAGATATTCGAAGTTTTGAGAGAACTAGGTGTAAGCTACAGCAAGAGGCGGGTGGTAAGCAATGTGTACAAGAACCAAGAGGGAATAATAAGAGTGGACGACCAAGAACGAAGTGCTCGGATAAAAGAGTGTAAGACAGGGATCTATTCTTTTGTCCCTATTGTTCAATCTGTACTAGGCAGTGATGGAAATAAAAGAAAGGTTCAGAAGTGGAATTAAAATTGAAGGTGGAAGGATATCAATGATACGATTCGCTGATGACATTGCTATCCTGAGTGAAAGTGAAAAAGAATTATATGATTTGCTGAATGGAATGAGCAGGTTAATGAGTACAGATATGAACTGGGACTAAATCGAAGCAAGACGAAAGTAATGATAAGTAGCAGAAATGAGAACAGCGAGAAACTTAAGATCGGGGATTGTTGATCACAAAGTAGACGAGTTCTGCTACCTAGGCAGTAAAATAACCAATGATGCATGGAGCAAGGAAGATACCAAAACCAGAACAGCACTCCTAGAAAGGACATTGCTGGCCAAGAGAAGTCTACTAGTATCAAACATAGGCCTTAACTTGAGGAACAAATTTCTAAGAATGTACGTTTTTAGCACAGCACTGTATGGGAGCGATACATGGACTGTGTGAAAACCGAAACAGAAGCGAATCCAGGAATTTGAGTTGCAGTGGTAGAGATGAATGTTGAAAATTAGGTGGACTGATGGGGTAACGAATAAGGAGGTTCTCTGCAGAATCGGAGACGAAAGGAATAAGTGGCAAACATTGACAAGGAGAAGGAACAGGATGAGAGGACATCCGTTAAGGCATCAGGGAATGTCATCCATGGTACTAGAGGGAGCTTTACAGGGCAAAAACTATAGAGGAAGGCCAAGATTTTAATACATCTAGCAAATAATTGAGGACGTTGGTTTGCAAGTGCTATCCTGAGATGAAGAGGTTGACACAGAAGAGGAATTCGTGGTGAGCCGCATCAAACCTGTCAGAAGACTGACAGCTCAAAAAAATGCATGAGAAAGCGTATGTGTTAATTTATCGAAGATGTTTCGTGAAAATGCCTACATGCTGATCGTCACTGAGGGAATTTTCCAGACTGATGATGACCAAGTTGAGTTTTTCTCTTATTAAGTTATACTTCACATCTGTGTCATTCGATCCCTTATGATGTTCTGGGTTGTTGATCAACCGGATGGTAGTTTGACAGTTCACGTACAATGTGGTAGTTATTTGACTTTGTGTCATCATATTGTGCAAAACTGAATGGATCTACACGATTTCTTTTACAGATTCACAGGAAGCAAGATATTCTCCTTCTGCTTCAAACTTCTTCCAAGTTATGGTGGCGTCACCAAGTTTAAAAAGAAAACTAATCGTTGATTTTTGAATAAGAACCTCTCCTGGATAGGCTGGTTCACTAAATATAGACAAAGGAGCGTCGCTGCTCCTTTGATAATATAATCTGTAAGAGACTGTTCCCTTTAGGTAGTTTAGTATTCTCTTCACAGCATCCCAGTGTGTCGTTTCAGGTTTATCGAGCTGTTCACTAGTACTGTCAGCTACGAGTGTGACATTCGGTCTGGTTCCTGCTGACGGGTAGAGAAAATTTTGAACAGCTTGAGAATATTTAGCACATATCATTTTTTTAATGAGCCCCAGTTCGGAGTACATAAGACGACGATCAGCAGGCACTGAAACAGCATTGGCATTCTCTACGTTACTCTGTTCGAGCACAGCCCTCGCAAATGCCTCTTGATTTCAGAAGCCAGTCTTGAAACTGTTTTATTTGCAAACCGGAATAACGACTAGCACCGCTCGTAGTTACATTCAATGTCTGCTGCAAGTTAGTCAGCAACAGACTAATTACTTCCCTAGGCTCCAATACAAACAGTCCAGCATGGATGTGATCAACCATTTTGGTACCATCCTCCAAGCCCTCTATGTGCATATCTCGGTATCAATTTCACCGTATATAATTTCGGCTTTAGTAGCAAAATGTCTCATTCTTTGGATGCTGCCATAGGTAGGCTTATCAATCAAATCTTAAACTAGACCGAAGGTTTCAGTACAGTTCATTCCCTGTCGAAATCCTCTAGCAACAAGCGCACCTGTAAATCTCTCCACAATTACATCTGTTTTTCACTTCACTTTGAATACTGACCTGTTTAGGGAATTTACTGGTTTTGCGGGGTTTCAGTCATGATCAAAGTTTCATTGTAATGAAGTAGATGCATTTCTTCTTTCACGGCCTGCTGCGAATTTCCTAAGATATCGCAATCCATTACATTTTCGTATGAGATGAGTCCGTCAAAATGTGTCACATACGGAAAGCTTACATTAACATTGGCATATCTACTGCACGTTTTGATTTTAGCCTTGTCTCTTAGACTACTCCGCATTTGTTTAATGGTTGCTTTACAACCTCCATTGATTTTCTGTTCATTACAGTCGGTTTCAGAATTTGGTTCTCGTCCAGGTGGTATTTATGCCACCTTTTCAGTGTGATAGATGAAGGCACTATCACCAACATACTGATGTAAAAATTTTACCTATCCCTTCTCAATTCATAATGATTGTGGCCTTTATCATTTGGCATAGGTTTTCTGCACACTTCCGCTTAACTACCAGATTTATTACATTTGAAGGATTTACCTGCTTTCTCGAAATTTTATCTTCAACAAGGGAGTTATTCTTGAAATGGTTGTTTATCTGTTGCTTACCGTCCATAAACGCCTCCCGTTTCTTGTCTTCATGTAGGTCTGGGCGGTTTCCTTGCATTAATAATTCGAGATCTAATTTCCTAGTGTTTGTCGATCAGGATATGCTGTTTTCCATTAACTCAGAACATGGCTACAGTGTGTTATTAATGTCTTAAACAGTATCGTGATCACGCACACTGAGGCACACTGTTTGAAAACAGTCAAGAGAAGAGCCCCGCGATATGCCTAGCAAAGCACGAAAGTATAGAGTCTATTTCATGATACGTTCATATCATTATTCGAAAATATCTCTCTACATAAGCTGACTAAAAAGAACATTATAGAACCATGCAAAAACCATGAACCACTACATGAGTTAAAGTATCTTGAGAAAGGAAAAGCCGGCTGGGGTGGCCAAGCGGTTAAAGGCGCTACAGTCTGGAACCGCGCGACCGCTACGGTCGCAGGTTCGAATCCTGCCTCGGGCATGGATGTGTGTCATGTCCTTAGGTTAGTTAGGTTTAAGTAGTTCTAAGTTCTAGGGGACTGATGACCTTAGAAGTTACGTCCCATAGTGCTCAGAGCCATTTGAACCATTTTGAAGAAAGGAAAAGAGAAATTTACCTTTTGCCAATAGTTGCATACTGCAAAAACCACTCAAAATTACTCAGAAAGGATATAAAAAATCAAGGAACATGCACATAATGTCAGAAATCAGTAATTCCGATGACAGTGGTGTAGTGAAAGAAGAGATAGGGCAATCAGTCACAGAACTGGATAACATCACTACTGAACTGGATGAAAGAGTTATAAATAATGAGTCACAGACAGCAAATGTATTTAATAAGCATTTTTTAAATATAGTAGAAACCATAGAGACAGATATTGAAGGGAAAAATCACAGCAGTATGCTGAGCAAGTAACTCTCATTAAATTCAGTCACATGAATGTATCACCAGCTTCACCTTCTGAAGCTGAGAAAATTATACATCTTCTCAAAAGTAAAACGTCATCTGGTTTTCATTATATTTCCAATAAAGTACCAAAGAATGGCTCCCATGTAATAAGCCATGTCCTATCTCAACTATACCTCCAGAAAGACTGAAATATATGGTTGTTAAACCTCTTTTTAAGAAAGGTGATAAGTGAGGTGTCTGTAATTAGAGACCTGTTTCATTGTTGAAATCATTTTCCAAAATTTCCGAGAAGGAGATATTTTCTGTCCCATATGGGGTTTCTAGTCCCCCAATGGGCGCCTCCCCTAGTGGAATATAGAGAGAGAAACGTTCTCTAGCTACGGAGGGTATCAGAGAAATAAAATACCTGGAGAGGACCAAAACCAGCAGGTATGAAGGCCAGTGGCTTCGAAGAAAGACAGATGGGACCCCAACCATCAACTCATGCATTTCAGTCAGTAGAGGTATCTACAAGGCCTAAGGATTCTCCCTGAAAATGGAGCCAGCTACCCGGTGAGCAGAAAGGGGCAACCCCTCAAACAGGTGGGCGAAAGATTAACAACCTTCCCCAGTAAAAATCAATTGCTGCGAATGCTGACGAAGAAATAAGCCGGACAGATATTTTGATGAAGACCAGCAAACAAAAAAAGGATAAGAGATATGTAAGGGACGTCTCAGAAAGAGATGGATGGAAGGAATTGAAGAAGACGTGAAAGAGCTGGATGTCAGAGGATGGAGACGGAAAACAATGGACCAGATAGAATAGCAGGATGTTGTGACGCCGGCTAAGGCCCTTCAAAGGCTGTAGAGCCGAGGAGCAGGTAAGCAAGTAAGTAAGTAAAATATTTTGTGAAACAACATCTCATCTTAGCAACAATAATGTCCTCAGTAAATCACAGTTTAAATTTCAGAAGTGTTGCACTACTGAGAATGCCACATACACTGAGGTGACATACGTTATGGGATAGCTACATGTACAGACACAGATGGCGATAGTATCGAGTACACAAGGTATAAAAGGCAGTCCGTTGCTTGAGCCGTCATTTGCACTCATGTCGCTTTATGTGGAAAGCTTTCCGACGTCATTATGGCCGCACGACACAAATAAACGACTTTGAAAGTGAAAATCTGTGAGGAATTGAATATTTAGAGATCCACAGTGTCAAGACAAAATGTGCCAAGAATACCAAGTCCGGCATACCTCTCACTAGGGACAACGCAGTGGCCTACCGCCTTCACTTAACGACCGAGAGCAACTCTGTTTGCGTGGAGTTGACTGCGCTAACACACAATCGACATTTCTTGAAATAACCGCAGAAATCAATGTGGGACGCAAGACGAGCGTAACCGTAGGACAGTGAGGCGAAATCTGGCGTTAATGGATTATGCAGTAGAAGACCAACGTGAGTACTTCTACTAACAGCATAACATCATCTGCAGCACCTCCCCTGAACTCGTGACTGTATCGATTGGACACTAGGCGACTGCAAAACAATTGCCTGGGAAGATGAATCCCGATTCAAGCTGGTATGAGCTGATGATCGGGTTCGAGTTGTCGCAGACCCCACGAATCGATGGAACGAAAGTGTTAAAAAGGCGCTGTGCAGGTTGGTGATGGCTCCATAATAGTGTAGCCTGTCGTTACATGCAATTAACTGGTCCTCTGGTCCAGCTAAACTGGAAATGTTTATTTTTGACTATCTGAGGCCCATTTGCGTTTATGGAATTCATGGCCCCAAACAACAATGTCACCAGGCCACAATTTTTCGCGATTAGTTTGGAACACAATCTGAAAAATTCGAGCGAGAGATTTGGCCACCCAAATCACCCGATGTCAGTCACATCGAACATTTATGGAACATGATCGAGAGATCAATTCACGCGCAAAATGCTGAACCAACAAGATTTTAGGAATCGTGGACGGCTAAAGTGGTAGCATGGTTCAAGGTTTCTGCAGGAGATTTCCAACAAATTTTTGAGTCCATACCACGTTGAGTTGCTGCACTGCGACGGGCAGAAGGAGGTCTGACACTATATTTGGAGGTACTCCATGACTTCTATAACTGGCTGTTCACTCACCAGATTTTGCAAGCATTAAATAATAAAGGTGCGCCAGATGGTATTTTCTCTGACCTATTTAAGGCATTTGACTGCTAATATTGTTCAGTTCATCATCATACTAGGCATTCCAAGTTTTTGTGGCATGTTTATATCCAACTCATTGCCTACGATTACGTGGAGATCTAATGAATGTGGATATTGTAAGTTTACATGTTGTGGGAAGACCTGGAACTCACTAGATGCACACATTAAAGGAACTCAAATGGTATATACTGCTTATTTTGAATCGTTTGGCGACTAGCACCCACTGGAAGAATCATGCCCATACTCTACCAACAACCATGTGTTCTACAATTTCCGATGGTCCCAAGACTTCAGTACACGCCTGTGTAGTCTTCTGCTCCTGATGTTCTTCGTATTGTCTAGAAAGAGTAAGATGTACGGACAGTAACCACGGGACCATTCATCAGCTGAGGTTTAAAAGAATGATCGTCAGCATGACACTGCTGCACCACGAATAAATACAGGCTGGATTTGGGAATTATTGTAAATTTCGCGCAGCAATGGTTGGAAAACAATAGTTAAGGAACCGGTTGGCACATCGGATGGCAGGCGTGGGCGATGTTAATATTTTGCGAACGAGTCTGTGAGGTAGGTTTACGACACCGCTCGCAACCTAGAAGGCACAGCCCGGGAGTCACTGTACAAAAACATGAAGTACTCAGGGCAGCACAGGACACTGACGTGCTGTGAAGAACTCATACGTTGTATTACAACAGCGCCTAGTGTCTTATGTGCCGAGCGATCTAAGGCGCTGCAATCACTGACTGTGCGGCTGGTCCCGGCGGAGGTTCGAGTCTACCGTCGGGCATGGGTGTGTGTGTTTGTCCTTAGGATAATTTAGGTTAAGTAGTGTGTAAGCTTAGGGACTGATAACCTTAGCAGTCAAGTCCCATAAGATTTTACACACATTTGGACAAGTGTCTTGTGTATAGACGCCGAAGCAGGATGAAGAAAGCGACATGGCAATTATGAAAGAACACTCCACTTGTCCACTCCAGAGAAACTACAAATGTACAACAGTATTTTCACTATTACTGAGCCGAGCAATAATCTACATCAATAAGATGGAGAAGTTTTAGAAATACAACCAAGCTCTTATTGAAACGGAACTTGTTGTACCGTTCCATATTTTTCTCATTAAAATTCCGGTGCAGGAGAATTAATAGCGAGAGGGTGACATAACACAGTTGGTAACAAGCTGGAGAGAATTTACCAAACGGTATCTTCTATCTTTTTATTTATTTATTGACTTTATTTAGTGTGTGCCTCGTTTCCCTACAGCCTTTCTCTTGTGCGACCTGGGCTGTATGACTAAGAAATTATGTGAATTGGCAGAAAGCTTTAGTCAGAATTTGTAGCATCGCATGAGTAGAGTGGTTCTGTGGTATGTTAGTACCACCCCCAAGCGCGAACAAGTTTGAAAAAGACAGGGCGTGCAAGTCAGGTCAGAGAGGTCACGAAGGCACGAGTATTGGCTCTGTCAGGTTGGCGAACCACTCCCTCCACCCACGCTTTTGAACGTGCAGTGGTTAGGCGATGTGGCCCGCATGAGGATTATTCCGTAGAAATTCCAAAAAACAGTGCCTATCATCTTATCAGTGAACAAAATGGCCTCAGCATTCTTCGGTGCACTTTCACGGCCTTTGTCCATTGTTTTGACCCACATTTTGACTCTAGTGTGTAGTGATATCTGACATTGATGTTTGAGACCTTGAAGATAATGACACTGTTTCTTTAACGGCTTACAGGCATGATGATCTTTCCCAGGCAGTTGATATCACGAGGAGGAAGAATCAGATGAGTATAATCGTGATACACTTTCCTACAATCACAATTTGGAAGAACTATTTCTACATCAAATCTTTGTGAGGGAGCTTCTGTAAAACAAACATGTGTGACTCTCTCGAATTTTGAAGAAAATATTTTAATGAACAAGAGCTAAAACAGAAGACGAATATTTCATGGCTTTTGGGAATCTTTGTCTTACCACCAATTAATTTCTCTCAGCCCACTGTAATGAGCAACTGCCAAAATGTCAATTTCCACTACATATTTCGTTCATTATTTTAGCAAATGTTTACTGCTTGCAATGATAGAGAATACAAACTTGTATGCGTTCCAGAATAAAACTGCTAATTTAACACTAAAGGATGTAGAAGAAATGAAATGTTAGACTGGAATTCTTTTGGTGATTAAAAAACTGAACTAAGCACAAGTACAAATGTAATGTACAATTGTTTACAATTGTAAATTTTGTGTACGTGTCCTATCTGCAGCTATGACAATGAATTAGTTTTTCAGAGGAAGAGGAAGCTTACATTTGCATATAATAATGAGAAAGATCCTCAGAATTCAGACCATTTATGGAAGTCCAGCCTTTGTTTGGTGCAGTCAAATCGAAGTGTAAGCCTTTTAAAACGTATGTGTTTGAACAGATGACCCCTTTCAGAGGTATTGTCAATGTGAAACAGTTCGTGAAAACCGAGCCAATATGTGAGGGAGTGAAAGTGTTTCTGTTGTGTGTGGAAAGCGGGATCATGTTTGACTTTTAGTTCTTTGAAAGAGCTTCTGGCACTATACGGGAAGAGTAAACACAGTTTGATCTAAGTGCTAGTGTTGTCATCAAACTTCTCAGTGAAGTCGTTTTCCATTACCACAGTTACGTTTTAATAATTATTTCAGTACATACTGGCTGTTCCAGTGGTTACAGAGTATGGGAATTTACGCTGTTGGTACTGTTCAAGTAAACTGAATTTACAAAGCACTTTTCTGACTGATGTGGACATAAAGAAAAACCAACCACAAAGTTTTATGCAGTAGGTTATCAGCAATGAAGTTGCTGTATCCTCAGAAAGTGGTTCGACAACAGCTCAGTGACTTCGTGCTTGTACTTCAAAGGCATTGGAACCAAGGATACCTGGAGATGTTGAGATAAGAAGAATAAACGGTACGTTGATGTACCAAGATCTGAGGTTGTGAAACTGCACAACATTGCCATGGATGGTATTGACAAGTATCATATTCTGATTTCAACTTGGAGGGCATTTATTTATTAAATCAGGACAATGAACACAGCGCATATTTACTCATGCTATGGATACGTCAGTCCAACTTCATTGTTCAAGTATGTGAGTGATGCAAAATATGAAAAGTTACATCGATGCAAAATATCTTGGGCTTTCTAAAAGTGAAACAGACGAACTACTCAGTTTTCATCAATATATTGCACAATCTTGGTTTATGGCACAAAGACAGCATATGAAGAATAGAGGCTGCACTTCAAATAAAACTTATCCAGTATATGTGGGTAGTGGAGCAAACCCAAAGTTGGGACATTTGCTGTGGCAATGTCGCATTTGTGGTGTTACCATTCCTAATCCTCCACATTCCCCTACTAACCTCCTCCTGCCCCACTTCCTTCCTCTAGTCTGCCACTCATATCTTCTCTCCTCCACTTTGCTACCTTCCTCCACTTGTGAATTGTCGGGAAAAGGACAGTCTGCACTGAGCTGCTGGAGAGGAATGATGTCAGTAACTCCCCTTATTTATTTACTAAATTTACTTTTGTGAGTCTTATTCTGCTACTGGATTGTGCTACTGTTGCCTCCCCTTCCCCAGTTGTGAACTGTGTGAGGAAATATGTTCAACTGATGAAATGTTTGTGTTGGACACAGATGAGTTTACTAAGTGTATAATGTGTAAGTACACAGCTGAGAATTATTTCCAAATCCTCCTACAGGAGGAATGGAAGAAGGCGATAATGAATGATTCTAGTGGGAATATCTTTCAGCAAATACTGGTGATGGAACAGGATGGACTGAGGATGCATTTCACAACTCACAGAGACTACTGCATATGCTGGAACTGTTTGTGCTTTTTGGCCACTCAATCCATAGTGCTCGAGATGATCCTATTCCACTACCCCAGACTGAATGCATCAGAAGTGCTCGTCTTGGTTTATGAGAATCAACTGAGGACGCCTCAAAAGGACCTTGCTGTGTATATGGTCACCTTGCTTTGTTCCCTAGTCCATAATACCACTCGAAATTGCCAGGAAATTGTCTTATAGCCACTGCCAAAGATTTGCCTCCTAGTGTGTAACTGCTGAGGAACCTGTACGTACATACGTGGTAAGAAGGCAGCGAACTATCACTGAAGTGTAGGAAGGTCAGTACACACTACCACATCTGACAGAAAATGCTTCAGCGCTCCAATTACACATCGAAATCGTCATGAAAATCCACCACTCGTAAACAATGGATCATAACGCAGCACATGAACTGGGAATGAAAATAGTTTTACCTCCCTGCCTACCTCCCCTCCTCCCTCCCTCTCCTCCCTCTTGTAGGTAGGGATACCGGTTTTCCAGGACTGTTACTGATAATACGCAAAGAGATCCACCTGCTGGCAGTGATATACTGATTCCAATGTGCAGAAATAATTTGCAGATAAACAAATGACCCAAAAAGAGGTCGCTTCCTGCTAGCCGTTAAACGTACTATTACAAAGGCTAGCTACAGTGGAATAAGAGCAAAATACCTGACTATCCGTCATGGGTGGAGAACTAAGTGATCAACATTTGCCTGTTATGAAACATTCTGGATTTTCAGGCACTCTATGGAAGTGGTCCTTGACTAAGCAAAAGGAAAACATCTTGCTTATGCCATGGTCAATAACTTGTATAAATTCCAAAACATGTGCAACACTGTTCTGTCTCCAGTAACGTTATTTTATTTTGCTACCAGTTCCGTTTCTGACCCATCATCAATTGATATACAACACACGAAAGAGAACAATTTGACAATGCCAAACGAAATAAGAAAAAAAGAAAAATGTAAAATAGATCAAAATACTCATGAAAATTTTTGCAGATGTATCACATGCCATATATGTTTTGAAACTAAGTGATCAGACCAAAATATGATTGCCAAGATAATATAAAATCGAAAACTACAATGTGATAAAAATATGACTACACTTTGCCACATGGACAGCAAGTGATGTACAACAATACACAAAGAAACTGCCATTAAATAATTATGTGACAATGAAATTAAAAAACTGAAATATCAATGGATCTATACTTCACTGAAATCACATAAAAATGCCAATCAAATAAAATATAAAGCAACAGAGTGATGAATGTAAGAATATAAAATATTTTACAATCCATTAAAAAAATAGTAATTGTGTGAATGCAACCTACAGATAGATCCATGAAATTAAAATCAGTCAATCTATATCATAAGAAAATATACATTACCTTAAAATAATAAGAAGGAAATACAGTCCTTCAGAGTGAAGGAAAATACAAAATAAATACAGAATATGTAGATGCAAAAAATCTAAAATTTTGTATGTATGACAAAATCTAACCAATAATTTTATGAAGAAACATGGGCCTAAGCTTCTACCCTTTGGTTAGAAAAATATTTCACCCAAATTACTACACAATCTAAAATGAGATTAAAGTTCCATTTTTCATGCAGATAAAAATTAATAAAATTACATGGTATGAACCTACACTTTAACACATTCATTAAATATATTTCAGTGAAATTAGTAGACAGCAATGGACAAAACGAAAACATACCATTTAGCATACAGATATGAATTAATAAAGGAAGACAATACTCAGTTGTAATATGAAAATTCAAGTAAATGATTATATCATGCAACTATATATATATATATATATATATATATATATATATATATATATATATATATATATATATATGTGTGTGTGTGTGTGTGTGTGTGTGTGTGTGTGTGTGTGTGTGTATATATATACTTTAAACAGGCTAAAATTGGAAGAAGTAGGAGGGGACTTTTAATCCTGACATTCAACATATTATAAAAGCAATCCAGCTATTAAAATAATAAAATATTCTGGGGGTGGATTGTGTGTAGCTGGGGGTAAGGGAAAGGAATTAAATATATGATATAAATTACAATCTCATGATTTTAAAAATTAATACAATCATAAAGGGTTTCAAGAGTATAGAACTATGGGACATTAGCCCTACAAAGTTACAGAACTTACAGAAATTTTAAAAACAGAAACCATAATAATTATAGCTATTCTAACAGGCATAGCATTTCTTATCAAGAAATAAATAAATATAGAACATAGATACCAATACATAGAATTTGGTCACAGCTACCAACCAGAAAGTCAAAACCATTGATGACCATATTTACCTTCAATCATCATACTGAACAAAAACTGGGGAACTGATTAAGAAATGCTAATTATAAACAGAACAATATTAATGTTACTTCAATTTGGAAATTCGGTGCACAAAAGTAAGGTGTAAAGAAGTGAAACTGAAGTTAAAGAGAGGTAGGGAAGGGGATGGTGAGGAAGGGTTAAAAGAAATTTTCATATATGTGCATCAAAAACTGTGAATTAATCAACCATAGTCATCAATTTGAAATTATGAAAAAAGTAATAGAAATGTAATAAATGACAGTGGAACCATGAATTCTGAAATAACACTTGTCGTTCCATATTTGAATACAAATAAACAGCAGGATCAATTCAAAAATGGATTATTATTATTAATATTATTATTATCATTATTATTCACAAACACGTTACACATTATATATGCTACAACAGGCAGCATGCAATTATTTAACAAGATTCTCACTGTTAATACTGCGAATCCAGCCTTTTCTGCAAGTCTCTAGATTCCTTGTTACCTATATTTTGAAGTTATACTTCCTTTTCTGACTTCACAGCTTTAACAAGTTCTTTCCTGTTGTCGGATTTCACAGATATATCAGATATATCAGATTCAACCCAATTCATATGGTAGTTAAAATTCATAAATAATTCAGCTTTCACCATTTCCACTTCCAGTCTGTTTCTTTCATTGGACCAGATATGTAGCATTACACTAAAACTCCGCTCTAAAAACGCACTGGATGGTGGCACTGCTAGCACATGATGAACAACTTTCAGCAAATTACGTGTTTTGCATCTCTTAAAAAATGTCATCCATTTCTTGAAAAGTTTGAGTCCGGTAAATTCTTAGTGAATGGCAAGACCTCATTCAGTGCACATATTTCATAAAATAGCTCATCACCGTTTATGTTTATGTTGAAATAATCTATAAGTTTCAATATCTTCTCCATTTTAAGGGCTCATGAGATTTAACTGATAGCTAAGTTTAAAAACTGAATCATCACTGAAGTCAAATCCTAGTATAGAACTACTGAGCCTCTCTTACAAATTTTTCTTGTTCATTTTGCAGATATTTTTCAGCTGTTCTAATACTTGAATCCGACGAAATTGTATCTTTGTCAGTTAAAATAGTTTCTGTGCGAAACTTGAAGAATACAGAATACATTTCTGTTGTCTGTATATAAACATTTGCCACGTGTTTCATGGCTGCATTAAAAGCTCTGGGAGTGTTACTTCATCGTCCACTTCACAGCCATTTTCATGAGCTACGAATGTCCAAGTAAGTTTGGCCATATGTTCTGCACCCTGGCTTAGAAAGTAGAACTTCAACAAAGGCCAGTTCTAGGGCATCCTATCTACAGCAGAAAAACGAGACAAAAAGAGTGTAGGAACTTGGTGGAGTAGTGTGGAGTACACTGACTGCAGGAACTCAAGAAAAGTTCTTTAGCTTACTCACCTTTTGGTGTTTAAAGAAAACTCATTAAATATCTTAACCACTAACGATTCAACAGCGTATGACAGTAGTTTTAGTCCCTATTTCGCAGTATTGTGCAGTATATGCATGTGACAATGTCATGAAATAATATGTTAGACTTCAAACATTTTTTTCAACTCCATGAAATACAGATTGGTTTATCCCATAACAGAATGAATACTTGTCCGCACCACAAGCAACTAGTTGCGAGGCTGAAAGACCAGGCTTAATGATGCTCTTTTTAAACTTCTTAGCAATAGAATTTGCCGTTTCGTCAGCGTCTTCATAAAAATCTATAACAGCTGATGTCGTTCCAAATTCTTAGCGAAGTATTGGACAGCTACAGGAAATAATTTCATATTATTCCTTTTATTTGAAGCATCACATGCAATCGAGAATGCAGTTGTGCCAACTTTTTTCAGAATTTGTTGCAGAGAATATAGAGCCAATATTCCTTCTACAATAGCTTCAGCTTTAGTCCGCCAACAGGGAAATCTGGATGATTGTTTCGAAGTTTGAAAGAAAAAGTGAGGTAGGAGAACAATTCCACAGCCTTGTGAAAGGTGACTGTGATGATGTGTGATGATATGTTAATATTAGTTCCGTTGAAGACACTTACTCTCCCTAACTAGTCCCCATTGACACGAAATATCTTTAAACAGTGAATTTTCTTAACACATCCCGTACCTTATCAATATGAGTTTTAGTAATGGCAATCAATTTACCGCTTTCACTGAGTCGTATTTCACTGTAAACTTACACAACTTGTTTTACAATGTCCACTATATTCATTTTGTTTCGAAAGCCACCCCAAATAGTCTGTTTAGCTATACGTCACTGAAATGGGACTCAGGGCGCTTTTTCTAGCCTGTTGCATTTGAGGAGCTCACTATAGTGCGATGTTATATACTTACACATGTCACTCAGTCACTGCAATGCCGATCTCAAAAACACGTAATCTTTAAACTTAGCGCATGCAGTGTGCGCTACACCTAATTCAGCCACGACAAAACACTTCATTGCATTAATAAGCATCGCGCAACAATGGATATACTTGGCGCTTTCATTTGTCCAACAAAGGGATTCCTTTTAGAATCACCAGGTCTTTACTGCAGCCACCAACAATAAAATGAAAATGCGACATTGTCACAGCTTGTTTTCATTCTTGTTTCTTGCCGCTATGTAGTATAACTGTGCAGAAGAATGAATGTACATAAACTGATATTGTAATTCTGCTTTATTGTCCACGTGGAAGTTGACATGCAGCTGTCCTAGGAAAATACAAGGTATTACTGACCTGTCTTTCCTGGTTTATTCTTATCGTAGCGGTCTTCAGATGACTAAACAGCAATGGACGACGATGGGCGCCGTGGCGTAATGAAAGTACAGAGCCTCTCTGACCCCTTTGACATGGCTGACGAGCAGATGAACACGTCAATTTATGTTAAAATACATCGGAATTTGTTGAGAAAAATCCACATTACTTCCAACTCAATCAGATACAAAATGTTCAAACCAGAGAATAATCAAACTGAAAACTTTAACGGACTGAATATTCTTTATTTAACTTTTATAAGAAAAATTAAAAAAGAACTTAGTAAATATAAATTTAGCCTAATTTAAGGGGCTCCGATAACCATAGTTTTGACGTCCAGTCAGAATGTTCGACTAAACACTGCAGTAAGACCGGACAGTTGGCAACACTATATAGCTGCCAGTCGCTGACAGGATGCCTTCCGAGCCACTGCGATTGTGAGACCATGCTTTCAATAAATTGATAATTTTGAGCTAATACGTAATATATTGTTTCATCATTTTCAGTTTGCGGTGTTTTCGTAAATAAAATCTTCTTAAGGACGTCCAAGAAAATTTATTTCAAGTAATATAACTTCCCGTGTCATTACTTACAATTATGGAATATAGAATTGCACTTTTCAGAGTATCCTACAGCGCTGATACTATTTCTGCGAAGGACAGCTGCTAGAGCTTTGCGGCAAAATAGGTAAGTGGAAATCCTACGCAGCGACTCACTAAGTTAAGCCAAGGCCGAGTTGTCTTCATCTCTGTTAATCTGGGATGGAAAAGCACTGTCAGTCATTCTGTACATCTCCCATGCCATCTTCTACGGAGTACGGAGTCACTACCTAATCTTAGACACTTCAAGTGATTTAATGAAATTGGGGGGGGGGGGGGACTTACAAACTGTTTTCTGGTTGCAACAGTTGGTTGAGTTTCAAGAAGCCTAACTAACGTGGCGCACAGGTTGTGCGTTCCTGGGAGTTTTTTATTCATTTTCTTGTGATGGATGAAAAGGTGGTGTGACGTTACTGCCTGATGACGCTATGTGATGTTAATTCATTTTTTGCCATTTTAAGCTTTTTTAAATTAGAATATTTGAAATACACCTATGCACCAGCCACGATCAGCTGGGGCGTCGTCAGAAAGTCTTCATGGAATCTGTAATCGACAAAAGATTATTAGGTCAAGAGGTCCTCCTCTAGGGATACGGGCAGTCTTGCGTAAGTCAGGAGGTGACCTTCTGAATACCCGACAGGCCCCTGTAGCCCCCTGTGGTCAGTGAGAACCACGGCTACTCCGCAGCCTGCAGTGAATAATTAAGCACGACGTTTCTGCCTCTCTGCGCATACTGTAGTGTCGCAGAATAGTAAAGAGTTGGAAACGTGGAATATTGTCAAAGTTTCGTGCCTATGCTGAGAGCCAGAGGCAGTAGGTTAGCCGAAACGTAAGGGGATTGTGCATGTATCGGAATGTGTCGTCATGCAGGGGCAATGGCCTGGTTACACACAACAGGCGAGAGAAAATTGCTTAGCACGCGGATTTGTGTTAGACGGAGACTTTCGTAGCGTCAGCTGTACTGCATTTCACAACTTCGCGTAAGTCTGCCGTAACAACACGTAACTCTGTTGCAAGAACACCTAAGGGGCGAGTAAGACAGATGAATCAGCAGTATAAGTGGAACGAATGCGTTAATTACAAACGAGCATGACGTCACGACGTCGCTAGTGTTTCCTTTAAATACGCCAGCTTTGACAGCAACAAGGCACTCGCAGTTAGACTTGCAGTTAGATGTGTACTGGGTCGCTGCAAAGCGCTCAGCTCGGTGATCAACATGTTAATCTTTATTAAGGAGATGTTGCAGTAAGGGCGGCCCATCCAGCAGCAGATGTGAGGGGACAGTACCAGCTCTGGTCCTCTCTGCTGCCGCTGTCAATCATCAACCCAGGATGAGCAGACATCGGGGCAGACTCGCTCGCCGCCAATGCTGACGACATCAGTGAGCCGTCGTCGAGATCGTGAGGAGCCTAGGCCCTGTGCATCCAACGTCACAACCGGGTGAGCCGACGACACTGGGGGACTGCAACCCGTTCCGCCCGTCCACAGCGGACGAGCCACCAGGGGGAGCAGGGAAGAAGATGGGATGGGTTAGAGTACACTCCGCACTACGAGAACGCTTCTCATGCTGACAGCGCGGGGACTCCAACACAGAGCCTCCACGTGCAGCGGCCTGCTGTTCATCGCCGGGTCGGCCGGCCAGCCAGACGCTGCCCGCCACGCGTGGCCAAAGTAAAGGCATTCCTCCGCTATGTCAGAGCACGCGGCGCTGCGCTAGCAAGACTGGTATGGCCCGTAACTGGTGTCATCGCTCCGAGTCAGAAAGGACTCAGGGAAGGTCGTTGATATCACCAAGCTCAGCCAGCCTGTGTTCTGCAGGCCTCATTATACTCGGCAGGAATAAAGGTGTTATGAATTAATAATCTTTCTTTGGCGTTTCTGACGTGTCCACAGTCATTTCCTAGCATCTTGACAACTGGAGAGGTCACTGCTCGGCCTCCAGTCCACCGTAGGCGACCGGGACCACCGGGGCGCCTACAATACTTCAAAGAGCCAGACACAACGGCGCCGTCCGATCAGTGTAGGGGAATCAGTTGCGTTTGTTGTAAGTATTTGTATCAGCAAATAGCACTTCATTGCTCAGGAAAGTGTTCTTGTCATGTAAGGTTGAATATCTTAGAGACACGGCTATGGAACATTACCAAATTGGTGTTCAATGTGTGTGTCTTGTACAGAAAGAATGGACGTTAAGAATGGTTTTTCCCGCATTTCATAAATTTGTAAACAGTTACCGCCCGTCACAATAAGAACAACATGGAATAATGCCCTCAATGTCGAGGTTTTTGAAAATAGAGTTGAGGGATGAGAATGGAGTTTGTGGCCATTCTGCTCTCGTCCATCGCACAGAGGGTTACATCCCCAGAAGATGTCTGGTGCTGATTGGCCCAGGTTAGCAATTTAGGTGAATGAAAGTCATAACTGTGTGTGGCTTACTACTTGCTTATTTTGCCATGCAGCTCATGTTGCTTAATTTGTATATATTTTGTGGCTGCTTGTTGTAACCTTAACTTAGGGCTTGTGAGGTACACACCTAAGCAGATATTGTTGCAATTACACCCAAACAGCTATCCACACTTTTTGTTACCTCTCCGGTGTGTTAGTACTATTCTGTAACTTGGTTTAAGTTGTGCAGAACTTTGCTTACTGCCAATTTCGTTGTCGTTTTTGTCTCAATCATTGGAGGAAATAAATAACTGTTATCATCTGTCCTGAGATACATTTCAAGGTCCTTTACCGTGTCCTACAACCTGTTGAGGTTAAGAGAACCATTAGAAATGAACATAACTTGTCATACACCCAACTGGTCCACTTTGCTGTGTCGGCACTGTAGTTGTGCACAGTGACCAACTACAAAGATAATTAACTAATTATTTTGTGACAGTAACGAGCATTGCAATCGCTCGTCTCGCATCGATACGTTTCAATTTTACTTGTTATCCTGTGATAGCAAAGAGCAAGTAAAAGAAAGATCTGGTATGTTTTAGTTATCGTCGCTGTTCTTCTATTGTCTCAACTAATTGACGCAACTACAGGACTTTATATGACATTTGTTTGCCATTTTCAATATTTGCTAAAATTTGATTGTTTGAATTGTGCTGTAGAGTACCAATCCGGAAAAAATGGCCTGCATTAATGGAAAAGATGCCGGCAAACAACATATCAGAATCTGTGGCCGACAGCAATAACGGTTCGAGTGCCAAAAACCTTAAAAGCCTGACAAATGGTCACGAGAAGATACGACACCCATCTGAAATATAGATCTGATTGTTAAAAATAATGGCAGTGTAGAGCTTTTGTTTACGTAAGTGGTACCAAAACGATTTAACAAGGGTGTTGTGGTCAGTTATAGGGACGAATTGTGCTGGACGGTGAAGTTCACACTGAGGAGTTCTCAGTAGAGGTGGCGTGCTGACAGTTTCAGTTAGCTGTTAGGCGGCTATTAGCAGAGGAGTGGTGTAACTTGCTACAGTAATATACGAGTAGTCTGGGTACTTACAGGTCAGAGTGGTTACTGGTCCGATGCCGCTGAATTTGTTAGTTGTGCGAATTTCTGCCAATGAAGTGCTGTCTCGTGGTTCCCATTGTTAACCATTGGACGGATGCTGAGTGACATCTTGCTAAGTTACCATGTAGAGAGCGAACTAACTAATTTATTGGATGATAGAAACGTTCATTGAGAGGACTGTACAAAGAACAAGCACTAACTGTTGATACGTAAGTTGAGATACGGTCGAATACTGATAGAAATAGTTGCTCCCATTTTGGGCTGGTGTCTTGTTTAGCAAACTCTGAGGTAAATAAGAGTTTGCTGTGTTCTTATATATACGATTAGTACACACTGAGAGAACTGAGTGACTGCTGTTTTTTGTGGAAGATTTGTGCACACTAAGAGGATAGTGTGGCGCTTTGTTGTGCAGAGGATTTATCAGTGGTTCGCATTGAGTGTTAGTGTCTCAGTTTCCTACGTATTTGAGTGGATAGGGACAAGCGAATATCGGAACACATCTGACTATATTTTATTCGTAAAGTCTGGATTACTCTTAAACTGTCAAGATCTTTCCCGTAACGGTACATAGTAACCGCCTGCAATTTATGCAAGCACATCACAGTATTACGTTTTCTTTCGACTCTGAATTGGCGAGTGACCAATATATCAGGAAACAATAGTGGCACATGATCTCCCGAAGCCTGAAGAGCCTTGATTTTGTTTGGATTGTATAATTTCGAGGTCCAAGGTGGTGGTGGCACTTAGGTTCCTTGTTTGCATTTGCTTTTTGGTTCCAAATCGCCATACTTGGGGGCATAAATTTGCTGGACTCGTCCGTTACCACAGATTTCTGATGTAAACGAAACAAGCCAATAAAACTACGGTATGTTTAAAGTAGAAACAAGTTCCAGAATCTTCTTTAAAGGAAAATAAAGTTACGTCCAAAACAACGCAAGTCCCTTAAAGCAGAGAAACGATAAAATTAAATTAAGGGAAACTGAATTTTAAAAAAGGAAAAGTTCAGAAAGGGAAACATAGCTGCTAAGATATTATAAGTTTGGCGATTACTTACTTGCACAAAAGGCGCAGTGTTCAGACATCCATTTTATTAGTAATAAGTCTAGCCTGTCACTATTATTTGGGTGGAATTTGTTGAATTAAAAGTGAATATAAAAGAAAAAATATTATCGTTACAGTGTCTTATGTCTAGAAAAATACTCAATCGTAATTATTTTGGAAAGAAAATAAAGAAAGGTAGAAAGACATTTTGTTTACTGAGAGAAAACCATGGAGGTGGAAAAAAAGAAGGGAGATTGCACTGTAGATTTATGTTCTACGTTATTTACAGATCGGAGTACGTGGGGCCTGCCGCCGTATTAAATAACCCAAAAAATCAACATACTGCTGTTTACGTTTGCTTCTTGTTCATTATTTCTATCGTGTGCACGCAACAGCTGTCTTAAATACCAAAAACTAGAGCTTATATGAATAGCACAGTGTCAGGAAGGCAATTTCGAACGTTCTTCTGTTTTTGGATGCGTGCTTGCTCTAGTATTACGACACATTTGGACTCGTTAATGTAGCTTTTTTTTGTTGATACGTTTCGAATAACCATGAAGTGGAGGATAAGCATGCGTGCGTAATCCATTTAACTCCACTTTCACTGTACTTGTATCGACAGGAAATAAAACTGGAACTCCGAAACCAATGCTTATTTACTTACTGATACTGCTTCTACTTCGTTACATTTTCAGCTGTCAACTCCTATGTACAGTATTTTTTGCGTTCACATTTGAAAAAAACTCATCTGCATGTTCTCTGCTGTACCAAAAATATGTGCAATGAGGAAAGATCAAGGCATGCGTTCGTATCTTGAGCATGTGAACAAAGTGAAGTATTAAAGAAATAGAACTGCATAGAGCCTCTATCCTACTACTTTTGAAATCTTGCATATGATGTGTCATTCATCGTGTGATCAATATTACCAACTCGCAGTGTAAACGAACAATATAAGTTTTTAAACACGTTCCAACATTTTGCAATACTACAAATGTGGTTAGCGGAATGGTCTCAAACACTTAGATGTCGTGAAATGGATATTTTGTTTTAGGGTGTATCTAAGTCAGTTTTGCAGTAGTGACTGCCTAACCTGTGTAACATATATCTTAACTCTCCAACAGTAGCCTACCTGTATTTGCTCTCTTCCCAGAATATTTCTCGCTAGTAGCTGTGTCAGTTTTCCAGGGATAACCAAACGTTTCACAATTGGAATGGACGTCTAGTTTGGTCATCTGCTTTATTTTACATTTGAATTTAATTTTCATGTTTTCAGAGTATATAAATGTGTACTATCCTCTGGATATATCAATAGTTATTTAGCTAGTTTGATGTTCCCGTGTCTCATTTTTAAGATAAATCGTAATGAAGTCGAACGAGTCTTTAATATTAAAGTAATTTTTTTGTATTTATGCCTCTTTGCTGACTGTTTTTTAATAAAAGACAGACAGACGTTAGTCAATAATTCCCACCCACCATCATTTGCCGGAACAGGAGGAGTTAACAAACAGAAACGTTTTCTGTTTAGTTTCGAATTTTAATTTTCGGCCTGTGAGGCATTTTATATCACTGGGTAAGCGATCACGTCTTTCGGTTGTAAGATGGTGAACCCCTATTTGTGCTACAGACAACGTTAATGTGGCGTATTAAATGTCATGGTTTTTCTTGTGGTGCTGTAGTTATGTACACTGTTGCTACTGTTGAACTCCAGTGGATTTCTTACAAAAAACCTCATGAGGGAATAACTGTACTGCGATGTGGATAGATTGCTACTTACACGTCGAGCACTAGTCAGACATGACGAAAAGTATGTTCACGGTCGTTTCCATTCAGAACCTTCTTCACAAAGGAAGCGAAGAGTACATACAGACATACACACGAGACTCTCACACACATGACCGCTGTCTCCGGCTTTTCTGGCCAGAACATTTCTTAAAGAGGGAGGAAATGTGAACAATGAATAACTATCGGTGGGAGGAATAGGGCATCAGATGCTGTATCAACAATCGGCTCGATCACGTATCCGTGTGTTGTGCGGGGACGAGACTTGTTAAAATGTGGCTCGGATGTCTGAGCGTTTGATGTTTGGAAGGTAGCGAAACACACAGGAAAGTATATAAGTAAACAGAGCAAGCATAATTCATGTATGCTAAAGAAAATATTGCTTGAACGACTCCACTTACGAATGAAATGTGATTCCTTCAAACTTTAGATGACGATCGGGTCGACGCACTCTGGCATTTTGAAAGAACAACCATGTCTCCACACAATCAAAGCACCAGATGCTATGTAGGATACGAACACAAAAATCAACAGATATCCCCAAACGGTCGAAACTGAGCACACGGGGTAGTTAGAGTGACAGCGGGGAAGTAGCGCCGCAGTGAATCAAGGAGGTATAAATGGGGTGAACCTAATTTTTTTGGCAACGTAAGCTGGCGAACGTCGGCTTCAATTTTGTGATGTATGGCAACTCCCTTCTTCTTCTACTTCCATGAAGAAAACAGAGATAACAAAAATTCGACTGAAGTTATATCGTTGACTTGGTGGTGAATTAGCTATTTTGTTTTAGTGAGTATCATTAATTCAAAAAGCTTGGGTGAAGCTACCGTAATTACTAATTGCAAAACATTGTAATTCCTTAAGAGGCAAGTTTTTCTGTGAATTAATTAACCTAGTTTGTATAAAGGCAGTAGTGGAAGAATATACAGAGAGGTTAATTGTTACGTGTTTGGCTCGTTCACAATAGTCCGCGCCGTAATTGTAATCAAAAATATGACGCTCACTGCACTAAGTGCACTAACTGACACTAAAAACTATTTGGAGAAAACATTTTAAATTGACTATTAATACGAATTAAGTGTAAAGAAAAATTTTCACGTAACGTCAACGCAAATTGTTACACATAAGGGCGACCCAAGTTAGTAGTATGTAACGCTAATACGTAGCAGATACATCAAATGGTTCAAATGGCTCTAAGCACTATGGGACTTAACATCTGAGATCATCAGTCCCCTAGACTTAGAACTGCTTAAAACTAACTAATCTAAGGACATCACACATATCCATGCCCGAGGCAGGATTCGAACCTGCGACCGCAGCAGCAGCAAGGTTCCGGACTGAAGCGCCTAGAACCGCTCGGTCACAACGGCGGCGCAGATACACCGTCCAGTCTCTTATCAAGAAATATATTGACTGCTTACCATAAAGTATTGTACGTGAAACTCTAGAGAATGTTGTTATAAGTTATTTAAAAATTCGAAAACGTACTCGCAACTACTTAACGATACCTGGTACTAATGATGTGAAGAAGTTCAGATGCCGCCTTGTGTTCAGCTGCTTGTACGTTTTAGAAACGTTCTACAAATAAATAAAATTTAATCATGTACGGGAACGCGGTAACACCGATTTTAAGAGCAGGACACGTACATAATTCCTCACACACGTAAGCAAGTCTCAAGAATTGTATCCCAATTTAGTTTGTACAGTGTTGATATTCTCTAAGAATAACTGTCTACCAGTACTCGAAGCTACAATCGCTGTTAGTATGTACTTTATCTAACAGTGCATAACGTAGTATCTACAACCTTGGATAAGTTTCAGACAATTGTACCCAGCTATTATTGCACATAGTACACACTGAACTCTCTCTTCTTACATCAGTGCAACGTAATTTTATTTGTTAGCCTGTGTCAGTAATGATCATTGCACTCTCTCATCTTGTATTACTACAAGTTGGTTTCATTAACTAAGGGATTAGAATGGACATTACTCACAATGAAGTTTATAATCAAATTACCAAATTGGGATCGAGCAGGTTAACCCCAGACCAATCAGACGAAATGCGCCTATTCACTAATGTGGTAGAGTATACATAAAACGTGAGTCAGAAAACTAATGGCATTTATGAATGTACATAACCATTTGCCAGGGATGAAAATCACGTCCTGATTCCAAAAACCAAATATTTCGGTAGTACTTGCAATCAAATTTCTTGCTGTAGCACCTAATTAAACCATTCAAGTATGTTGAAAAATAGTGGCGGAACATAGATGTTCAACTCAACTTTCGTTAAACAATCTATTTCAGTCATTAACAGACCATTTTAAGATCTATTTTGAAATCGTAATCAGACGTGTGACAGCATATAATCGCTCACAAACATGATAGCACAAGCCTCAATCCTCATTTAACTAGAATCCGGAGCAACAGCGCCCTGTAGTTCAAATGGTTCAAATGGCTCTGAGCACTATGGGACACAACTGCTGAGGTCATTAGTCCCCTAGAACTCAGAACTAGTTAAACCTAACTAACCTAAGGACATCACAAACATCCATGCCCGAGGCAGGATTCGAACCTGCGACCGTAGCGGTCTTGCGGTTCCAGGCTGCAGCGCCTTTAACCGCACGGCCACTTCGGCCGGCCGCGCCCTGTAGTTATGTGGCCGTAAAATTAGCTCCTGATTCCTGTTGGATGGAGATGTTGGCTAACGCTATGATGGTTGTTAGTGGTTAAGAGGCGGCACACATCTGATTGCGACTTCATAGTACACCACATAATTGTCTGTTAACGAGTGAAACTTGCTGAGTAAACAAAACTGAGCAATGAAGTTGTGTGCAACCATGATTTTTAAACAATGTTTACAATCTATAAATAGTCACCTCCACAAAGTAATTTAATTGCGAAACTTACTCTGCATCAGTTCCCTTAGTAATTTGAAGACACATCTCTCTGCCGTCATTAAAACGTACGTGCTATTTGTAGAACTATATTCCATCTTTAATGTCACTACCAAATGAGTGAACACGGTATCATGGCATTACCGTCGACGAAATAAGAAAACAAAAGAATTTTTCAAATGACAAAGTTAGACATATGGGAATGCAAGGAAGTGCCGGTCGTACTGATGTATCCTACTCGCAATTCCCCAGTCTTCTGTGCTGAATCATGTTCAATTACCAACCGATTGTGATTTGTAATGAGCTATTTCTAGGGATATAATTAGCTGTTGATGGACTGAAAAGGAACTTTATACGCTTGAGGTAAAATAAAGTTTGTGAATGACCTTGATTTTGGAGCTCATTCACTTGGTCACATGAATATAGTGTCTATATTGTTTTTTGTTGTTTTTTCTTAATGTTGTAGGACTGATATGGAAATGAATATATAAAATATATCTGATGTTTAAAAGTGTCAATTGTTGTGGATACATTTCACCAACAGTCTTCACGTAACTGAATTTCCAAATATGTGATTACAGAGATTTCATGGAGAATTTCCAAGTATATACTCATTAAGAGATGTCATGTAAGTGTATTTTAGTATTTTATACAACCTCTCTCAGCAAAGGAACTTAATCTTGGTAAGTTATTTGTACCGCCATCCGCTGAATTATGAAATAGCTAGATCATGTCTGCAAATAAGTACAGGGGAATTCCTTAATTTATATTTTGTAAGAGAGTGTGTTGACTAGTCTCCATTTCAGAAAGGATTTTTAAACATTTTAAATCTGTTTAATATGCACTTTAACAGTTACTATATCGCTGCTTACATTTAAAATATATCTTACAGGTGGAGAAAATTCTTTCATTTAGCTCTGTTACCAAACTTATTTTTAGGCGTACAAATAAGATAACACAAAAGCTTAGAATAGACCAGAAGTAAGTGTACAACATGCAACGAATATCTGAGGAAATACAGAAATGCTACATGATACTAAGTTGTTCAAAATTTGTGAGCACTATAAAGGAATTATTTGACATTTCAGCAAAGAAAGCATGTAGGTATACGCTTAACATGTACACGTCTCATTCTGTAGTTTACTCACACGTGACAGATCGAACTGTACCAGTATCACGAGGTAGGTGGTAATGGCGGCCACACAACCAGTCAGTAGCGATCGGTCAATCGAAAAAAGTCCTGCTGCACTGTAGCTCAGTCGATTGTGGCTTATCTGATGGGCGAACTTCTGCAGGTATGTGTGAAGACCACAGTTTGTCACTGGCGAGAGCAGCAGCAACTTGTTGACAAGCTGCTTCGTGCGGTTAGCCTCCTGAACGACAGCATCACTGCTATACGCAACACTGATTAACCGGCACACTGACATCAATGACCATGGTACGGTCTGCAATAAAAGCTGTGCTGTCGATAGACTGGTCGCTGTTGTTTCACCTCGAAGAATGTGATCCATTACATCGTAGGCGTTGAGCACAACGTTTAAAAACGAACACGTCACTTCCATTACATTCTGAACGCTGTATGCTGAATCGACAGATCTTGCCAAGTTGTGAAGGAGGCAGCACGCCCTCTGCAACTGAATCACAGGAACAGAGTCCTTAAATTCTAGCACCGCTTGTACACTGAATTTTACGTTCCTTCTACTCTTCTTTTCTAATTGCTGTCTACATGGAAAAGTGAGACTGTCTTCACAACCTAAGTTTTTGGGAAACAGTGAGGAACCCATGTTAGAATTAGTTTTCGGAGTAAGCGACACCACAAAATCTAGCTCATTCTCAGAATAAAATTTGAACACACCCAGCAAACATTTGTTCAGTTGTTGAAATCTTCTGCGCAGTATTAGATTTAGAACGAAAAATTGCAAAACAACGGTGTGCCTCACGCTGTAGTACATAAGTATTGCAATGATTAACTGATTTGTGAAATAGGATTGTAAGGTACACAAATATAGACAGTAGAAACAAGCTGAAAAAATTATCAATGCGAGTATAGATCGTCGCACGAGAATGGCAGTGCATAAGTACTCCGTGTATTTGTTTCTGTACAACAATGCGTCAACTGAAAGCAGAGTTTTGCACCAGGCATTAATATGTCTCTGTTTCAGTGTAATACTTCGCACTATTAAGATAAAGCACGTAAATTCTCCGAGGAGAATATTACAATTGTGAGTATGCCATAAAAGGTCATCTATATTTCCGTACAAATCTGATATCCGGTGTTTTATACCGTAGCATGCTCCAAGAACGAACAATAAAGCAACAAATTTGGAATAACATTTTCCGCCCGTAGACACAAAGAATTTCGAATTTTTGTAGTCGAAACGAATTGAAGCAGTGCCATGAATTTTGCAAATCACGATGAAGAACCAAACTGTATTATACAACCTCTGCTTTGCCTCCATCTTGACGTAGGTTCGTCTCCTAATATAGCTGGATTAAGAGTGACTGCAAAGACGTTTGAGGTAAGGAAAAGGTACACAATGCACGTACGAGCTACTTTGCTTAATGGAGTCTGATTGATCAGTAAGAATGCAAAGAAATACAGAACTCAGAGAAAAGTGCTGAAACGTTTATTAATCGATACTGTTTGAAAAACCTTACGCATCTTAGGTATTTCGCTACCTTAAATTCTGCTTTTTTGTGTGTCTAGGAGAGCAAGGGCTATTAGAACTTTAGTTTTTCAGAGAGCTGTATTAGAGATATCATAATCTCTTTTCGTTATTTTAATGGATACAGTTGGAGGAACGATTTAACAGACCCTTTCATTTCTTTCTGATTTAGAATATAAATATGAAGTCAATGGCGGATTCTTTCTTAAATGAGCATACTTAAATCGTGAAATCAGTCTTAATGCAAAACTATGAAATCAGTCTTAAGTTAACGTAATGAAACATCGTAAAATCAGTTATAAATGAGCGTAATGAAAATAAGAACTAAGAAAAGTACGCTCTCTTTTGATTGTGAAGAATAGTGAAACAGCCAATACTTTATCAAAATTGTTCGTTCACACAAATGTTAAAGTACCCTATCGAAACAAATTTTAAAGCTGGGTATCCGTTTATTCTGCAGCACTTGCGTTTTCACAGCCAACAAACGAAACGAGAAGAAATGTTATTTATTTTTCCGTAGGATATCATGAGTGAACAGTACGTGGGATAACAGTGCTGTAGTTAGGGAGATCGGAGTGCTCCTACTCTCGTTGATACTCGTCACAAAAGTGTTGAAAAAACACCAGACTGATGTAATTTATAGCTCGTAGTTGCTAACATCTTTTGGATACGTCCCCTCGTGTCTCCAAATGGTATCAGACAAGTAACGTATCATACCAACAGTCACCTGGCGCAGCTTAGTAAGACAAATAAATAGGGGGGTAAATATACTTAATAAATCTTAGGGCACTGCTAGCCTTAAATCTTATATAAGGTGTCATACAACATGCATGAAAGCGATGTGAAGTGTAGCGAATACTTGGATACAACAGCATTTTAGAACAGCTGCATAAACTAGCTACGAGCAACACCATCTACATTTTGTATGTGAGAAAAGATTATACTGGGTGTCTCACTCAGAAAGCGTGATTTAATGTTATTTGTTTGTAACAAGACAGCATTTCATGTCGTACAAGAAGCAGGAATCTGTTCCACAGAATCCGACAGTGGCAGGACCGAGCCTTATCGAGACTGCATTTTTTTGTTCCACCATATTTCTGATTGTGTCGGCCAGGATCCCAAGATCGTTATGCGAATATGGAATCAGTGGATTCAGAAGGACCATCCTCACCGCCATGCAGGGTCTCAGTGTCCCCATGCACCCAGCGCTTGGGAGGAAAAGTATTCCCTTAATCGTGCACCATCGTAAAACTACATCACAGAAATTTGGCATATTTACTGCAAGATGAGAATCCACACGAAGAATGTTACAGCCTCTGGGGCACCATGTCTGTTAGCACTGTGACCACTGATGCAGCTTACCTTTAGGCAGTACAAGAGGCTGTGGCACCGACGAGATCATCCTGATATTTATAGGTGCTTGATACATGTCTGGGAAAAAGTACGGTAAGTTGTCACGTGAGGCGCCTGTCATCTGCAACAAGGTTCTGACCGTTCTCCCGCGTGCCGGCCGCCCCCACAAAGCTCTTACTCGTCCAATGTTGGAAAATGCAGACACTCTCATTCGAGGTGATCTACGATCACAGTCAAACACCTCGCTACGAAGCTGGGCGCCTGTGTTGGTAGTGCTGACACAATCGTCAACCAGTTGCGGTACTAAAAGATGCGTACCCGCTGGATTTCTCGTCGCCTAACGGAAGACCATAAAGACCAACGCAGGACTTTCTGTACGGAATTGCTTGCGCATTACTAGGCTGATAGTGATAAATTTTGTATCGAACATCCTTACACACGAGGAAACGAAGGACCATCACTTCAAACTGAAGTAAACCATGAGTCCATGGAGTAGTGTCGCACCACCTCTCATCCGAAGAAGAAGTTCAAAGTCGCGCCCTCAGCCAGGAAAACCATGGCGACAGCTTTCTGGGATTCTATAGGAGTCCTAAGAAGAATGCACTCAGCGAGAAGCAGTACGTGGATTATGGGAAGATTACTGGTGCAGCAAGTCGTTGGTTCCGACGTTGACCAGTAGAGTGGTACCATGCGGGTACACATACCCTACCCAGTATGGTAAGGTGGCGTAAGGACGTCGTTATGTTGAAAAACAGGCTTCTGCAGCCAACACAATAGGTAATAATATGGTGTATTCGAATTCTGAATAAAACCAACCCGCTTTCGGGAAAAAATGTGTTACTTACTGAATGCCCCTGGAACGTCGTTTAATGGCGTATCAAAGCATAGCATAAAAAGACAGCGACTCTGTTGATTCCCTTTCGTCGTAAGAAGACAGAGGAAACTAGGATTTCTGGATGACCATAAGAGCAGTACTCCGTTGAACCCACACCTCCAGATTAGTAAATGCGGCTGAACAGCATTTCAAGAGGAAACCCCAAGATTAGCTGCAAGTCGCTTCGCCACAGAGCCCTGCATTGCGCGCCATACCTGTCCCCTCAGTTGCAATGCCTTCTGAACTTCTGCGTTGGCACACTGGTCTCGCGTTCGGGAGGACGACGGTTCAAACCCGCGTCCGGCCATCTCGATTTAGGTTTTCCATGATTTCCCTAAATCGCTTCAGGTAAATGCCGGGATGGTTCCTCTGAAAGGGCACGGCCGATTTCCTTCCCCATCCTTCCATAGTATCTGGTGAACCGTCTCTAATGACCTCGTTGTCGACTGGACGTTAAACGCTAATCTCCTCCTCCTCGGAACTTGTGCCTCTGTTAATGACTCGAACAAAATGAGCTCCTGCTTACGGGATAAGTTTTCTTTCATTCTGCGAAAAATGCAAGGAATATGTTACTTCCTGAAGCACAACTACTTTCACTTTCTTCTTACCCACACACATTACTCAAAATGATCATTACGGCAAGTTCAAATTAATGTTTATCGTACCTGGTGGCTTCCTGGGTGTAAATATAGATACATATGCAATTGTATGCAGTATTGTCCGACACTCTAACACGTGACATAAATAACACGAGACATTAAAGTTAATCCTTTGAAAAGCCGCAAGTTACGAAGAAGAGGCAAGTATGACCATGCGTAATTGGCCTCAGTTTAAAAAAAATCAGTAACTAATACCTCAGAGGTGATTAATATGATATCAGTGAAGAAAGGGGTTAAAATTATTTATAGCTTGGAATACTTTAACACTGATTCATTTCAAGTGACGGAAAAACTATGACTCTGATAACCTGAATCTTATTACGATAATGTATCGAGACATGTACTTACTATAAATGACTCGCCAGTCATTTTATTTCTAAGAATTTCTCGGGATATGTATTGTGTGTTTGCCACTGACAGTAGAGCGACTCATAATAAGGACCATCCATTATTGCTTCCAATATTCTGTATTTGTCTTAGGTTTCTGTTATTGTAATCGTCATTCAGTGTTTGATTTTCACATCAAACTTCAGGATTTAATAATAAGCCCTAATTTAATCACTGGATGGTTTACCTCATAATGCGAATGTCTTAATACTGTAATCACATTACCTTAATTTACTACCAGAGCCTTACAGATGTGAAATAGCGTCCCTGGCAGTTCTGCCAAATCTGTGCTCCTTCCCCCCCCCTCTCTCTCTCTCTCTCTCTCACTACAACCACCCGTTACACTTCAGCTCATTAGGAATTCAGTCGACCGTGTACCTCAAGTTCTCAGTTGCTCGGGAATGGCATCTACACCGAAGAATAAATGACATCCGCGACATGTAGGTGCACCCAGAACAGAGTCGAAAATGTTCAGTTATCGCAGCTGTGGCGACAAGAATGAAAAACTCAGCTCGATGCAATTATAGAAGTTAGTTGAATTTGGGAAACGTTATAAATCTAGTTAATGAATTAAAGAATAATATCGGTCACCAGCTCACTTCATGAACAAAATTTCTGTTATTACAGACACTATCCGTTAATGATGAAAAATGTGCGCAAAAACGCTTGGTTTTGTTGGAAGGCGAAAACAGCACAAAACTGGTAAATATTCTACTAGTGTGATTTCAAATGGATATGTTATAGTGAAAATATACGTTTAAATTGGGCAGCAGCTCACGGAAATCAATTTGCAACAATCAAAGAATAACAAAATTTGATCTTTAGCCAATGCAAAAATTCGTGATGTCACTGCCATGTTTACTGTCTTTAATTTTACTCAAAAAGTTATTTATGGTTATTCATTGCTGAAAGCTGTCGTTTAGCTTAAAGTATATTCTAATGATATAGCGTCATTCAAAAATCACTCTCCTGTGAGCCACCGTTGCATAATTGGCAAACTCAAAATTTCGATTGTAAAAGCATGGCGAATTTCGTGCTTACTTACTGGTTTCTTGTAAGTTCAACTTTTATTACTATTCATTAACAGTTACTACTGACATTCTGCAATTGCTACTATTTTTTGCTCAAGGCGGTATCACATTTCTAACTGACTGCAGTTTAGTGCAAATGAAAACTTATTTGACCACAAAAAATTACAATAAAAATATGTTACTCTGAATTATACTTTGTTAAGCACTTTCTTTCAAATTATTGTTTATTAGATTGAAGCGTATTGTAGGAAATATTGCTTTGCAAACCTTTGAAATTTTAATTACTTTTATTTCTTTAATAAAAATACTGCAATAGTTTCTCAATAGTTGAATCTCTCGGACCATCGATCATGGTTCGGATGGATCCAACTTACGTATTTTGTCTTAGATAAACGGGAAGGTCATCACTTTGGTATAACTCGGTATTATTCAAACACAAAATGAACTACGCCGCTTGCGAGTCGTGTACATGTGTGTCCAAGTAATTAGTTGGATTTTACAGTGTATAGCACAGGCTCTTCTTCTTTTAGCACATAACAAATGAACTTTGGGCTATAGTACTCTCCACGTTAATTTGTGTCCTCTTGCGGTAATTAGACTGCACCCACTTAGTGCCATACACTTCACCCGTCCACACCAGATGTACGCTGAACACCACTGCTTCACTATCATTTCTCAACAAAAAAGCAGCAGCGCGACTTGACTCTCTATCTCCCCCGCAACACTGACCTACACTATGTGATCTAAAGCATCTGGACACCTGGCTGAAAATGACTTACAAGTTCCTGGCGCCGTACATCGGAAATGCAGAAATTCAGTATCAGCCTTGATGTCAGCTTCTACTCTCGCAGGCATATGTTCAGTGAGGTGCCGGAAGGTTTCTTGGGGAACTGCAGCCCATTCTTGACGGAGTGCTGCACTGAGGAGAGGTATCGATGTCGGTCGGTGAGCCTTGGCACGAAGTCGGCGTTCCAAAACATCCCAAAGGTGTTCTGGATGATTCAGGTCATGACTCTGTGCAGGCCAGTCCATTACAGGCATGTTATTATCGTGTAGCCACTCTGCCACAGGCCATGCATATGAACAGGTGCTCTATCGTGTTGAAAGATGTAACTGCCATCCCCAAATTGCTCTTCAACAGTGGGAAGCATGAAGGTACTTAAAACATCAATGTAGGACTATGGTATGATAGTGCCGCGCCAAACAACAAGGGGTGCAATCCCCCTCCGTGAAAAACACGACCACACCATAACACCACCGCCTCCGAATTTTACTATTGGCACTACTCACGCTGCCAGATAACGTTCACCCTGCCATCGGATCGCCACATTCTGTACCGTGATTCGTTAGTCCACACAACGTTTTTCAACTGTTCAGTCGTCCAACATTTACGCTTCTTAGACCAAGCGCGGCGTCGTTTGGCATTTACCGATGTGATGTTGGCTTATGAGCAGCCACTCGACCATGAAATCGAGGTTTTTTCACCTCCTTCCTAGCTGTCATAGTACCTGAAGTGGATTCTGATGCAGTGTGGAATTCCTGTGTAATAGGTCTGGATAGATGTATGCCTGTTACGCATTACGATATTCTCGAACTGTCGGCGGTGTCTGTCAGTCAACGGACGAGGTCGGCCAGTTCGCTTTTGTGCTGTTCGTGTCGCTTCACGTTTCCACTTCACTATCAGACCGGAAACAGCGAACCTAGGGATGTTTAGGAGTGTGCAAATCTCGCTTACAGACTTATGACACAAGTGACACCCAATCATCTGACCACGTTCGAAGCTCGTGAGTTCCGCGGAATGCCTCATTGTTCTCTCTCACGATGACTAATAACTACTGCGGTAGCTGATATGGAGTACCTGGCAGTAGGTGGCAGCACAATGCACCTAATACGAGAAACGTATGTTTTTGGGGGTGTCCGGATACTTTTAATCATATAGTGTACGTTCTGCTCTGCACTGTGCTTACTCAACTACTGGCGCGCTTGCGATCCAAGCGTTAGTGCCACACACTGTTCACTATACTTCTGACAATATCGCACCGCCCTGACTAAGCCGCAGGTCTACTCACAGTTAATAACAACCAACATTCATTTTAGTCCACAGCGCTAAGAATTCCTTTTCATCATACAGACATTAGTACAATTTGAGAAACATCGAATTAAGAAGAAAAGTACACAAAAAAAATAAAACGGCAAGGACAAAATTTGATAGCCCACAGATTTGTTGTGTTACAGCAAACACGCACACACACATACCATTCCGCAGTTTTTTCTACATTGATACAGGAAATTTAGTAGTTTGTAAGGTAGCTTTAATAAAAATGAAGTGTTATTGAAAAATGTCGCTTAAATGATGTACATGGACGAAAAATCTCGCATACAACAAATTAAATCTATCACTGCAATAAATAAATTACAGGTCGTACAAACTTTCTAAAAGAACTGAAGTAAAACATAATCTATGTTTTATTGTTTGTGACAGCTACTTATAGCGTCCCCAGTGAAATAATACGAAAAGATTTTAAAAAAACGGTATTTATAAAGAAGAGACATTGAAAAATTGAATAATATACATTTTTCTCATGTACCCGTATTATAATAATTTCTCTGTATAAGTTTCGAGGGCAAAGAAATATAACAAAATGATCTAAACAGACGACAAGATACGCTCTTTTGTTAATTTTTTAGTCATCTTCACTTCTTCTCTTGTCTTGGTTGCGTGTAGACGGACATCTTGCGAGTGCTGGCAAATGTAAGCATATTTGTACTAATTAAGCAAGTAATATATTGATTTAATATTGTTGTGCACTTTTAATTTGTAAGAGGTGATCCCGATTTCATGTCCGCCTTCCTTGACTTAACCAAAATTCGAGTAATTTACAGTGCAACAATCGCAGCGGCCGATGCAGTCAATGACGCCATAACGTGGCAATATTAACTTATAAAATTTAGCGGAAGCGAAAAACTCGCCCGCTATTAACATAATATACATTTTTCTTGACAGCCGTCCGACGCTGCAGAAAATACGTAGCTTTAAGATTCTTATTTTCAGTACAACAGCCGAGAGCCAGAGCCAGGACTCCGACTGCAATGCAATGGTTAACGGAGGTAAGAAAAAATACTCTCGCGCGTGTGTGGGCCGCAATTGTAATTAATAACTAAAGATTTTTCGCTTTAAAGTGAACTGACTAGCCGAGGAAATTAATATAAAAAGTTTATTCCATTGTTCAACTTATATGCTCATGTTTTAAGATCCAGCGAGTCTAACGTTCATTAACGTAACAAATAATTTATACCGAGTATTAATATTGCTAAAAAAGAGAACTTCACAAAAGAATTTAATTGTAAATCAAAATTGAATGAAATAGCATTTTGATTAAGGCCCCCCACCACGTAAGTCGGCAACAATCAACATTACCAATAAATAGTATATTAAATTACGACGGCCGATGAACGCGAGATACTGTACAATGATTTTATCACAATTTACCATAAAGAACAGATTTTATTTCCTTGTATTAAATGATCCACAATGTATGAATCAATAACAAGAAATGAAATAAAAAAGGCTGTAATCCAGCGCTTAGCATACATTCCTTTCCAAGAACGGCTTTTCTATAATTTTACTTTCCATCTTTTGCCTTCGGTGCAAATGAGCCCACTGATAACGTCACTGAAGTCAATTTTAGCAGCTGTGTCATATCCTATCCACAGGGAATCATTCTGTGTCAGTGCTACTCATCAGCCCTTTCTACTGGAACGTGAGAGCATTTACGTATTTCGATGACTAGCTCTGCTGTATCGATATCTCTGTTATATTTTGCACCAAAATCTGCTGCATGTGTTTCAAAATAAGGTACAAAGCTCTCATTTAACGCTTTCCTGACAGGAAGTTACAGTGAGATGAAATGGTGTGTTATATGTGACATCTGTTATCCATTCAGTTATTCTTCTTCCTTCGTATCACCCGACTTCAGGGTACGTTAACTCAATCAATTTGTAATGTTCTGTGCCTTTCTGTTAGGCCAGTATTGTTTCATTATTTCTGATGTGGCTTTCCTGTCTCCTTCAGAGATTAGGATCGATCATTTGGTTTCCATTCTGACTTGGAAGCTCCTTCTCTTTATTTTTTAGTTTTATCTCTGAGCATTTTCTTTTGAAACCTTCTCCGCTCCCTTAAACAACTGTTTTTGCTGATATATTCAGTTTTTTTAAATCTGTTTGGTTTCATTCTGTGAATGTGAACATAAACATCTATTCTTTATTTTCTTATTGTAATAGAGAGTTTTTCAGTATGTTGTTAAGGGGTTTCATTTCTGATGTCGATTAGTTTTGTTGCTGTGGAATCTGGGGCCAGGAATTTTTTTTAATTTCTGCCATTCTTTGATCTCCTGCATTTCATCTACGCCATGGTTGGAGATGAGCCGTCTTTCGGTAGCACACAGGCCTTCTGGTTTAATTACCGGGTTGTAATGTCTTATTTTGGAATTCCACGAGAGACACTTTTTTCTTATAAGTGTTTCTAGGTTTCGTTGCCTTTTTCTCATGGGCATTTCAGATGATCCAGTTCAGCTTTGCTTCTTCTAGGTTTCGTTGCCTTTTTTTCATGGGCATTTCAGATGATCCATTCTCCAAGATATTAGAATTCTTTGATAACATTTTTTTGGTCCTAACAGTTTAACAATTTTTGTTGTTTTTTTTCTGTCATTATCTCGGTCTTTTCGAAGAATATTTTGCGACTTACTTTTTCCATTTGTTTTTGTAGTTCAAATGTCCACTCGCTTCCTCCCTGGTCTCGGCTATACAGCTATGTCATCTGCAAAACCTAGATAGTTCAACTTTTATTCCTTTGTTTTTTGTTTGTAGTCTGATTTCTGTATGGGCATACGTGTCCCACTCTCTGAGTAGTTTTGCTAGGGTGGAGTTGAATAGCAATGGGTAGAACACACCTTCTTGCCATACACCAGTTTTTGTTTCCAAATGATATGACATTTCTCCCCTGGGGTGTGTGTCAGTAAGGGTTTCTCTGATTAGATTTGTGGTTTTGTTGTTTGCTTAATTCTTTCAGAATAGAGGTGAGGGATTCTTGGTCTATTGAGTCAAGGCCGTGAGGTTTTTGAGATGTAGGGTTTATTCTGGGCAGGCTCTTCTTTTCCTGCAACCCGCTTTGTATTCTTCAGATTGATAGTGTGATTGGAGTTCTGCTCACTCTTTAGAATATCTTGTCTATTAAGTCCACGGGTTATATACGTCTGTAGCTTTTGAGCTCTGTTTTGCGATCTTTGTTATGGAGTGGGTGGATGAGGACCGTCTTCCAAGGACCGTCTTCCATTTACACGCGATTCTTTCATTTATCAATACTTCTTCGAAAGCGTTTCGAAGAGATTCTATTGCACCTTCCGACGACGTTCTTCTAAGGTTCAGCTGGGATCTGGTTTCCTCCCAAAGCGTCACAGTTTTTGGGATTTTAAGTGACCATCTTTAACTACCCGCTGTTGAGTGGTTCAGAGTTAGGGATCGTTTTGCGTTCTTTTTTATAAGTCTTTTATAAGTCTTCATTAATCTGAAATGGCAGCTAGTTTTCTGAGATTCTTGCTCCCTAATTTTCCAGAGTTTAAGAAATTTTTCTGCCATGTTCATTTTTCTATGACAGGTCTTAATGCAAGGAGTCTGTCGCATTCCTCTGTCCTCTAGTCATTTCTTTTGTGTTTGGTTACAGGACCTAACTGTTCGGCTTTACTTATTACACTTCTTCCCTTTGATCCTAGTGCATTTTTTCAATTGTGAGGCAAAATCCTTGGAGTTTCATATCTAGTCCCGATCATATTTCCTCCTTCTGGGGTTGTTGGCTCGGTTTCTCCTTTTGGGGAAGTTTCTGAGTTTAATTTTGGAAAGGTAGTGATCAGAATCTAATTGGCTCCTCTAACGACTTTGACATTTTGTTTCTATTTATGGAATTTCAGTTTGCCACACGATTAAATTGGGATTAACCTAGATGTGGGTTTGGTAAGTTCCATGTGTTCCGTTTCCTAGGTAGCTTTCTAAAGGCTGTGGATTTCAGCATTACGTTGTGTGCTAGGTATAGTGCTATCAGTCTGATGCCATTTGGATCGTTTCCTTATGAGCTGGATAGTTTCCAAATATTTTTTAATTTCGTCTCCTTCCCTAACTGGACACTAAAGCGCCCCATGAGTAGAACGTTGTGTTTCTCTAGAATTTTTTGCACATCATCATCTAGCTGGCCTCAAGAACATTCCACCTTTACTTTGTCCTTTCCACAGACTTCATTTATGAGGGTCATGTGCATTCACGATGGTATATACTTCGTTAACAGATCTGAAAGTAAGTGTAGAGAACCTTTTAGATTGTGAGTCAAAAATGATAATAGAGTCCAAAATCTTTTATCTGTTATGAACCCAGTTGGAGGCCCGTTGTGTTTTTCATAATTTTTGTCTTCCTTTCCTTCGTATGTTCTGAAGCCTTCAAAAATTGCTTCCATCCATTAATCTTGTATCTTGAAGAGCCGTTATGAGAATTCTGAGGATCTTTAGGTATCTGTAAATTGTCTTAATTTCCCAGTTTTTAGGAAAGAATTGAAGTTGAATGTAGCTATGTATCTTGGTTCTTTATATGCATCGTCTAGCTTGAGGTTCCAAGACGCTCCGACTCGTCTCTGTGTAATGATGCAGACTCCGCAGAATATGATTGTCTGCTTGCTAACATTGGTGCGGCGGGTTGTCCACCTGAGGTAGTTTGTTTCACATCACAGACTCCCGTGCTTGAGAATATTATATACTGGGTGCCTCTTATTGTTAGAGCGGCTGGTTTACTATCACGATTGTTAGCCCTGAAGGTTTTTCTTAATGGCCGCTAACGTGAGGAATAGACGCAGACTACACGCTGAGAACAGCTGCCTTTTAATTTTGATTTTTTTGTTCGACAGCCGGTGGTACTTTATTTCCATCTACCCCGTACATCTGCAGAGACTGTCTCACTTGTTGGTGTCTTCAGTCCTGAGGCTGGTTTGATGCAGCTCTCCATGCTACTCTATGCTGTGCAAGCTTCTTCATCTCCCAGTGCTTACTGCAACCTACATCCTTCTGAATCTCCTTAGTGTATGCATCTCTTGGTCTCCCTCTACGATTTTTACCCTCCATGCTGCCCTCAAATGCTAAATTTGTGATCCCTTTATGCCTCAGAACATGTCCGACCAACCGATCTCTTCTTCTTGTCAAGTTGTGCCACAAATTCCTCTTCTCCCCAATTCTATTCAATACCTCCCCATTAGTTATGTGATCTACCCATCTAATCTTTAGCATTATTCTGTGGCACCACATTTCGAAAGCTTCTAATCTCTTCTTGTCCAAACTATTTATCGTCCTTGTTTCACTTCCATACAAATACTTTCAGAAACGACGTCCTGACACTTAAATCTATACTCGATGTTAACAAATTTCTCTTCTTCATAAACGCTTTCCTTGCCATTGCCAGTCTACATTTTATATCCTCTCTACTTCGACCATCGTCAGTTATTTTGCTCCCCAAATAGCAAAACTCCTTTAATACTTTAAGGGTCTCATCTCCTAATCTAATTCCCTCAGCATCACCCGACTTAATTCGACTACATTCCATTATCCTCGTTTTGCTTTTGTTGATGTTCATCTTATATCCTCCTTTAAAGACACTGTCCATTCCGTTCAACTGCTCTTCCACGCCCTTTGCTGTCTCTGACAGAATTACGATGTCATCGGCAAACCTCAACGTTTTTATTTCTTCTCCATGGATTTTAATATCTACTCCGAACTTTTCTTTTGTTTCCTTCACTGCTTGCTCAGTATACAGATTGAATAACATCGGGGAGAGGCTACAACCCTGTCTCACTCCCTTCCCAACCACTGCTTTCCTTTCATGTCCCTCGACTCTTATAACTGCCATCTGGTTTCTGTACAAATTGTAAATAGCCTTTCGCTCCCTGTATTTTATCCCTGCCATCTTCAGAATTTGAAAGAGAGTATTCCAGTCAACATTGTCAAAAGCTTTCTCTAAGTCTACAAATGCTAGAAACGTAGGTTTGCCTTTCCTTAATCTATGTTCTAAGATAAGTCGTAGGGTCAGTATTGCCTCACGTGTTCCAATATTTCTACGGAATCCAAACTGATCTTCCCCGAGGTCGGCTTCTACCAGTTTTTCCATTCGTCTGTAAAGAATTCGCGTTAGTATTTTGCAGCAGTGACTTATTAAACTGATAGTACGGTAATTTTCACGTCTGTCAACACCTGCTTTCTTTGGGATTGGAATTATTATATTCTTCTTGAAGTCTGACGGTATTTCGCCTGTATCATACATCTTGCTCACCAGATGGTAGAGTTTTGTCAGGACTGGCTCTCCCAAGGCCGTCAGTAGTTCCAATGGAATGTTGTCTCCTCCCGGGGCCTTGTTGCGACTCAGGTCTTTCAGTGTTCTGTCAAACTCTTCACGCAGTATCGTATCTCCCATTTCATCTTCATCTACATACTCTTCCATTTCCATAATATTGTCCTCAAGTATATCGCCCTTGTATAGAGTTTCTATATACTCCTTCCACCTTTCTGCTTTCCCTTTTTTGCTTAGAACTGGGTGTCCATCTGAGCTCTTGATATTCATACAAGTGGCTCTCTTTCCTCCAAAGGTCTCTTTAATTTTCCTGTAGGCAGTATCTGTCTTACCCCTAGTGAGATAAGCCTCTACATCCTTACATTTGTCCTCTAGCCATCCCTGCTTAGCCATTTTGCACTTCCTGCCGATCTAATTTTTGAGACGTTAGTATTCCCTTTTACCTGCTTCAGTTACTGCGTTTTTATATTTTCTCCTTTCATCAATTAAATTCAATATTTCTTCTGTTACCCAAGGATTTCTACTAGCCCTCGTCTTTTTACCTACTTGATCCTCTGCTGCCTTCACTACTTCATCCCTCATAGCTACCCATTCTTCTTCTACTGTATTTCTTTCCCCCATTCCTGTCAATTGTTCCCTTATGCTCTCCCTGAAACTCTGTCCAACCTCTGGTTCTTTCAGTTTATCGAGGTCCCATCTCCTTAAATTCCCACCTTCTTGCAGTTTCTTCAGTTTTAATCTACAGTTCATAACCAATAGATTGTGGTCAGAGTCCACATCTGCCCCAGGAAATATCTTATAATTTAAAACCTGGTTCCTAAATCTCTGTCTTACCATTATATAATCTATCTGATATCTTCTAGTATCTCCAGGATTCTTCCATGTATACAACCTTCTTTTATGATTCTCGAACCAAGTGTTAGTTATGATTAAGTTATGCTCTGCGCAAAATTCTACCAGACGGATTCCTCCTTCATTTCTCTTTCCCAATCCTGTCTCTATTTGCTACTTATTATTCTACCAGATATTTAGAAGCTGGCTAGCTTAAACAGTTTCACTCCAGTCCTCATTTGGCGGAAATCGGCAAAAATAGGAAGCCTTCGGTTAAACAGCGTATTATTTGAGATCCTACAGTACCGCAACAAAGTTGCAGCACGAACCTCATTGTTAAACGTGAACTAACTTTGTAGGCAGCAGCTGTATGAACCAAGCGCACTGTTGACGCATAAACTAAGTGGCGCATGTTCGCATAGTAATCATTTTTTTATGTACTACTGGACAAAATGACACTGTGAGAACAGCATGCTTTTTCACTATCGTGCCGAAAGAAACGCTTCTTCTCGCAGGAAGATGACAAGAGAACTTGTGGCAGGACTCACATGCCTTTTCCGGTTACCTCTTACATCGTCTTTCTCGTTCAGTTTTAACTGGCCAGTTTTAATGCCACCTTTGTGCCTGCTCTCTTCTGGGATGTCTTTGTCGCCATGGCCAGGTTTATTAGAGTAAACAAAGTAATTTTCATACTCAGCGATAGAAACTGCATTTTCAGTCAGTGCTCACGAAGAGAACACGGCAAGTGGCATAATCTTATTTCCCAGAAGCTTTGCCCGTTGGAAGAGAAGTCCAAGCAACGAACACGCGTCTTACCTTATTCGTAGACATCCGACCGTTTCTGAAAAACCCACTGTCAAAGTTTTCGACTTAATTGGCTAGCTTCGCAGCCTGTCAATTTTACGTTCCGTGTCCAGAACCCAGTCATTGTTTTATTTATTTTATCTCATTTTATTTTTTCAATGATCTGTTCATGTCCGTAGACGGTTACTACAGAAACGTTTCAAGTTAGGGGATACAAGACGTTACATTAATTGTAAAATTACAACTGAGTTCCACAATAAGTGTCTATGGTATTTTTATCGGTTGCAACCTTTTTAAATTCTCAAATTCTTGTATTTCATTCGTATATAAATTTTTAATTCTTCTATTTGTTTTTCTGTTTATTCTTGAGGAAGATCTAGTGGATTCCGTTGGATGACAGTGATCACCAAAACATTCAAAAACAGAAATTCCAAACAACACGACCGTCGTGCAACGGCAGGTTTGCCACAGCTACAGTCCCTTGTACGAATCTCACTCAGGAAAGAAACTCCATTAACAATGCTGAAGATTTCATGGGTTGCCAATAATTTCGTGGCAAACCACTCATAACAGTTCACGTTCCCGGAAACTATTGCTTGCAATTGATTGTGACTAAAGGATTTCACCGAAAACAGTTTCGAATAATTTTTCCATCATACAACGTCTTTTCTTATCTTTTTAATTCACTCACTGTACAGTTAGTATATGGGTACGTACAACGTTACTTCAACATACACTGGAAAACATTCGTGTCGCTATCTTCTATGGACATTGATGAGTGCCGGCCGGAGTGGCCGTGCGGTTCTAGGCGCTACGGTCTGGAACCGCGTGACCGCTACGGTCGCAGGTTCGAATCCTGCCTCGGGCATGGATGTGTGTGATGTCCTTAGGTTAGTTAGGTTTAAGTAGTTCTACGTTATAGGGGACTGATGACCACAGCAGTTAAGTCCCATAGTGCTCAGAGCCATTTGAACCAATTTTTTGACATTGATGAGTAATAGAAAACGAAAATAAAAATAATAATCCGGTTTCGAACAACAGGCGCAAAACTGTGAAGCTGCGGCACTAAACCCTGTGCCACCTTTTCAGTGGACCTATTTGTTCGCTAAAGGACATAAAAGTAAGTCGAAAAATTTAACCATCGCTTTTTCGGAAACGGTCGGTTATGATTATGGCACTTGACAAGTTCTCCTCATCAAGTTATATGCACAGTGGTTTGCCATCTAGCGTTATCGTTACGAACAGGAACAAAGGTATGTTCTACAGTCGCCGATAGATGACAGATATTTCACGTAACTGTGTTTGTTGGACATTTGCGTATACACGCAAATGGTATCTCTATACCTCGATACGACCATTCCATTCTACGGTTTGCTCTAAAGTTTGAAGATCACAGAAATTTTATTTTAACAAATACTTAAGTCACAGTGTAGCCTTTGAATAGGTAATTCTGGTTTGATGTGTCAGCTTTCCACACAGTCGTTAATTCCGCAACACGCGGAGTTCAAGGGTGCAGAAACCATTTATATTGTCAAAGTCATTCGTCTGCTGTGAGTCACAAATTACATAAAAGTACCGAGTGGGAACAGCTGGGGTAGGTCCCTTTCAACTGACTGATCACTCACGGGGGAAATGGGTACATCTTATTTATATTAAAATAAAAAAATCGTACATCAATGACATTACGAGCAAAAGCAGATAACAATATTAGATTTTTTCCATATCTGGAGCATTTGTAAGTGGTATGCTGGTATTCTTTCCATGTGACAGAGTCTTCGATATTTGGAGGGTTACTTCCAGCTTTAGAAGTGTTTCAGCAGTTTGGAGGATTCATGAAACACTAGTTCCACATTTTACTAATGATAAGCGTGATATGACCAGATACTGCACTGACAGGGAAATGTATGAAAGTCTTCTAAAGAAAATCACCAGTACTGACTATATTTTGGATGTGGGTTTAAAGTGTGATGCGCTGTAGGATTTGTCTTACTTTAGAACTGTGGGCTCGTGATATCACTCTTCAAGCTTCTACCAAAAAATGTTCGAAGAGAGTAAGATAAAACAGGGGTCCTTATTATAGTGAAGCTCTCATAGCAAAAGAACAATTTCTGGTCCAAGGATTTTTCTTCATAAAGGAAATGAAAAGAGGTGCACTGCTAAGCCGAATTCCACTAACCCAACATTATTTTATGAAAGGTAGTGGAAGCAAACGAAAGACAATTATGAGATAAGGATGATCATATTTCTTCATGCACTAAAGGACTGGATCCTTCTTACTGGCCTGACAAACCTGCCAGTTTTGGTGATATATATATAATCAGTAAAATGAGATTTCTTGGAAGAAAAGTAATCACAGGTTTTAGAGAGATCCTAGACGAATAAATAGACCGGCTTCGCTTTTGCCTCTGATGAATACAATTAAATGCAGACTATTATCCACCAATGAACGTAAGAGAGCCGGCCGCGGTGGTCTAGCGGTTCTAGGCGCTCAGTCCGGAACCGCGCGACTGCTACGGTCGCAGGTTCGAATCCTGCCTCGGGCATGGATGTGTGTGATGTCCTTAGGTTAGTTAGGTTTAAGTAGTTCTAAGTTCTAGGGGACTGATGACCACAGATGTTAAGTCCCATAGTGCTCAGAGCCATTTGAACCATTTGAATGTAAGAGAGGATTTTCACGAAGTAACATTGTTGTAACTCCGTTAAGTGGTGCAGCGTGCCTGATCACTGACGCCAAACTGATCTTCATCAAACTAGGAGTACCTAATTTACAAAGGTTGAATCCAAATTTTTATGTGGAGACCTGGTTCTTGAATGGAAGACTCTTGGCTACAAACAGCAAAAGTAAAGACAGGAAGCAGGAAAAATCTGACAGTGATATTCTGACGTTGATTTTAACGTACTTGAAACAATATAGGTTCATCTGCAACGTATCTTTTTTAACGTTAATTCTTGACATTATATATAAATCTAAACTACCTTCTCACTTTAAGGTACAAATTAAACCTATGTTATTATTTCCTACAGTAATAATTCGCAAACGTTAGAAACTGGCGACAGGTCACTATGGGTAGTAATTACCTTTTTTCAGAAAATCTCACTGCATGAAATATATAAAAGTTGCTTAAATATTACGTATTTAGACCCCTATACATTACCGTGATATTCACAAATCGGAGAAAAAGAGGAAAAATAGACTAAAAAAATACATAACATTTTGATTATGTGGCCGTATAGGTATTCGACAGTTACCTCGTAGTGGGTTTGCTACTACTATCTCACTTTATTTTAATCTTTATTTTCGCCTAATGTGTGATCCTTACAACTGAGACCATCTGCAGGGAGAACTGGGAATTTATTTCTTGTATCTCACTGCAAGTACCGCTGGATCCAAGGGAGCCATGAGGAAGGGGAGGCATCTTTCCCATCCTTCTCTAGCTTGCAGGGAAAAGAATAACTATAATGCAGTCAGGCGTTTTTCATTCAAGAAAATGATTTCAAAGTCGATATTACGTAGATTTTTAACCTGTTCTGAGTTGAAAAGTTTTTATGTCTACTTGCAAGTCGCCATTCGTCTTCCAAAATATTAAAAACATCCATACACGCAGGACTATTCCCCCCTCTCCCCCTACAAACTACCATATCTGCCCCGTTGTATATGAAGGAGAATAACTCTGCCCCCCCCCCCCCCTCCAGGTGGAAGGCATTGTTGTTCCTTTAGCTGTGTTGCCTGTCCAACCCCGCTTCACAACGTGACCAGAACCGGCCCACGTTACGTCAAGCCATATCACTTCGTCGATATTTATGCTACGGATGTCCCTTAAAAATCGGTATTACCCTGTAGCTATATCCCCTCTCTTCGTCAACAGCCTACTTCCACAGAAATGTCCACAGTGAAAGTCTAGACTGTGTAAAACTGTGGACAAGGATTTCGACTGCCTTGGAAGAGTCGTGATTCTTTAAATGTGACCAGTAACTTCCTTAGTGTCTGATATTCGTTCCTGTGATAATAATCATATAAACATGTCGACGAACTGCATCTCCTGGAAACGAATCGGCTTTGGTTATCCACTTATTCACACTATGCTTTCTTTCTCAGGAGTGTTAAATTTCGATGGTTTTTCAGCTTCGTTTCCTTTGTTGAACATTTCCCTCCCGATCTTTACAACAGTGCTATTGTTTATATTCAGAGCTGCAGCAGTTCTATTACTTTGTTAACGGATAGAACGGGGCCACCACTATATTTTTTTTTTTTTCATTCTGAAAGTAGGCACGTATTTGTCTCAAGTGCGGTCGTATGGCAGTTACACAACAAATAAAAGAATAACTCGTACAACCATAAAAACGAACACACAGGAAGTCACTGGGCCCAACGATCACACAGGGCATTAAGCTGACTGCAGCTGAAGCTCACTGCAAGCAGGAAGTGTTATGGAATGGGATGAAGGCTGGGCACCTTCGGGGATCTGCTCGGCTGCATATAGCATGGTACTAACGAAAAATGACCCAGGCCGACCGTGTGGGCTTGTCGCCTACCACTCCCGAACCCGCTGTCAACCCTAAAGCAATTTTCGACAGACTGTCAGTGCAAAGCTGCACTAACATCACTCACGAACAATTCTGGAACGTAAACACTCCATTCGAGGGTGCGACACCGCTTACTCCAACACGCTCTCTGATAACACAATCTATTTTTTTTTCTAAAGAATGAGAAAACACGCCGCCAATCAATGACGTCACACAACACAGCTTCGACACAGGTCAAAGAGGACGGGTGGAACCAGGCACTTCCGTTAACACTATATGCATGTCCCATGTTTCTCTTGTCTTGTTTCAGCTTTGCTTCCTGTAATCATACACTAAACGCATGCAAGCGAATATTTCAGGAAATGGACACTACTGAATCTTAAAGAAATCGGTTTTTCTGGTTCAGTTGAGTGTCATATTTTTTGAATGTTTCCAGCAACTGCCCCAAATAAAACTAACGATGCGTCAAGAATTTAGCCCCACAACATTATGCAGTACTTTTCATTGGAAATTTATTCCAGTTAAAAAACTGTAGGTCTTTGCTATGAACCTTACCTTCCCATCTACGTTTTACAAAAGTGATTGAAATGGCTCTGAGCACTATGGGACTTAACATCTGGGGTCATCAGTCCCCTACACTTAGAACTACTTAAACCCAACCAACCTAACGACATCACACACATCCATGTCGAGGCAGGATTCAAACTTGCGACCGTAGCAGCAGCGCAGTTCAGGACTGAAGCGCCTAGAACCACTCGGCCACAACGGCCGGCTGCATTTTTCAATTCAGGAGGATGTCTATAACGTTACCCTCCCTTCCTGACTCGAAAAGCACAGCAGAAAACAGCGCAGTGGCATTATTCAATGCCAAGCTTACTAAAACACACAATACTTCTCAAGTTTGTTCATAAAGAGATGAGCGAGGCCTCCGTAGTTCTGAATCGGCAGAGGTCGGTAGGACTCGAGCGATTTCGGTCCTCTCACGTTTTGGGTTCGGCCGCTGCCAACCTCATAAATCCTATATCGAACATTGCGTATAAGGCCAATGTAAAGTGCTTGTGCTGTGTCGTTCCGTAATAAAGTAGTGCATCTCCAGTTGAGTGAACACGAGACGGTTCCTGGCCCATTGCGGGCAATGCCAAACACTCCTTCCAAACCTAGAGAAGGGCAGGGCTAGCGCAATAAGGAGCAGAGCAAGGAAAATAATGTCACTGAATGCTGCGGACAGGCGAATAAGAATAACGAAATAACGAGTGGCTCCATCTTTCTCAGTTGACATGAAATATCGTGACATACACAAAGGAAGTTTCAGCTCTGTGAAAAGAATTCGCAGATTTTGCAAAGGGAAACCTGTGAATGCGCAGAAAGTCCCAACAAAAAGGAGATAAATTTGTAGTTCCAATTTTTCCCTTCGACAGTGCCTTGAAATTGTATCTCGCTTTGTCTGAATTAATTAAGAGTGATCATTTTGTTTTGAGTGCAAGAGATTTTCTTGTCATCCAAATGGTGGACAGTATGCAATAACAAAGTAGACTTTTCAGACACTCTAATGTTACTTGGTAATTAACCTTCAGTCGGTGTTGTGGGGTAAGAGGTTAATACCTCCAACATTCCAGCGTGCATGACACAGGAATTTTTCGTACTGAACAGTTCTCTTCTGAGTAGCTTTTGTTCAGTTCGTTATGAGCCTTTGTGGTAAACTGTTACTGTAACAGACTGCTGTTCATTTGACTTAGTAAGTAGAACAGGTTGCTTGGGATATAACGTGACTGCACCACACAGTTTACGTTACGAATTCAGTACTTTTAAACAGTTTGTATTTTGCAGCATTTACAGAGATACTACCCGGCATAGTTAAAAATTACAAATTTTGAGGCTGTAGTCTCTCAGTGGTTGTGTGAGGTGGAAGATATTGCGACAGTGATGCTGAAATTGCCAACTAAAGTGATTTTGAATACAATAGTGAACATAATACTGAATCCGAACTGGATATATCAGGTGGTGATGTGCCTGAACGAGTTAGTCATGGAACTAAACAGAACACATTCTATGGGCGCAAACAAAATAAATGGTCAGTTTGCTTCGAGTGAGGCGAATGAAAACTGTCTGAAGTTTATGGTTTGTGGAATTACATGAAACTGAAGCTTACGTTAATGATACTAGTTTTGTTTTATATTGTGAACACGAATGCACATAAGTGCACTTCATTTGATTATCTAAGTTGATTTTTAAAGTTCTTTCCAGTAATTAACAGATACACTTCAATTTGTAGCTGCTGTGCTAACGAGTTGTTAAGTTTTATTAAAGTGGCCATTATTTTGATTTGAGTTTATAAACCTATTTTGATGTCAATAAATACCTAATAACAATGAGAATATCCAATATTCATCACTTTATATTTATCTCGAAATGCTTTATAGAAAATGCAGTAAAGGACGATAGAAAAGTTTCCAGTCCAATGCCACACTGACCTCTTGCCTATATGTCGTACTCTACATACCTGCAACAGTGTCGTGCTGGGTTGGCTATACGCTGCAAAAACACCCACAAATGGAAACTTTTTTATTGCCTCTTCTGAAAACAGAAATTAGCTTGACTACTGTCTGTGTCTACATAAAATGACTTTACCTGCTTCCAGCCCTTAGAAATGGACAACTTAACACGAAAAATGCTGTTCTCCAACCATACATTCATCTTTTACCACTGACTATTCGTAATGGACAAATAGTGATATAATCTTAGACTACAACGTGATTTTTGGTAGAGATTTAAAAAATTACAGTCAGTGGGAGAACACTGGCCAATTTTTATAGTACTGAGATCGTCATTACGTTTTGAGAATCGCATAGAACAGTGGACGGAATAAGTTTTCTTTTATTGGCCAGTTTTATTTGATATTTTGATTCTATGTTGCTTGAAACATAAAACGCAAAAGTCAGAGGAAATCGTAAAATTTTTCAGCCTTTGTCAGATGTCTACGTCTTTCGTCTGGACTAACAGTAATAAAAAACTGAAAATCGTTTTCTTCCAAAACTGGTTATTTTCAGCGGTTTTAATATTAAGTATATACTGGAGATGAAAAGACAAAAAAAAGAGTGTAATCGAGAACCGGTTGTTTGAGCGATGACCACCATCCCTAGTTCATCACCACGAAAAATCGCTTTTCTTTTGAACAAACTGTATGTCACACAGGTATTTGCTTTTGGTACAAGCTGGCGGAAAATATCGTATGACTTGATTCAGCCAATCACGAGCTGCACATGGCGGAAAGCACCAGGGAATAGAATGGCCGTATTATTGCTCAAGGCAGGATATGGAGCTGCCATCTGGTGGCGACGAAAGGCAACGGTGATGTAATGAAAAGGAGCGAATATCATTTCGCAATTAGAAGTTAACTGGGTCATTTACGTATTTCTAGTTTGTTAATGAAGCTACTGTACGCGTTTGTGTGTCCTAACTAACGGTAATGAATTTTGTAAGTGGGCTGCTTCTGTGTTGGCAGCGCTGTGTAGCGCTTTGCATTGGATCTCTGACTTCCCTTTCTTTGTAAGAGACTCTGTGCACGGTCGAACTCGTTGTTGGAAGTTAATCGCTAGTACTGTTGGGCAGTTAGAAGTAACTGGCCAGCAGTGTTGAAAGTACTGTTGGGCAGTGAGAGGTGAACAGCCAGCAGTGATGGATGTTAGATGTGAGAAGTTAGCATTGATGGAGGGTAGAGGTCTGAAGTGTTAGTGTAGGCTAACGATCTCTAGATGTTCGACTTGGAGACTGAATATTATTCATTACCTTTGTACTTGATGTCAATAACTATTTATATTCGTGTTTGAACTGGATGTCACATTATTAAGGTAAAAAAAATACATTATTTGGTTTGCAACAAAATCTTTCCTTTGCTAACCACATGTCTATTAGTAGATAGTGGCTATAGTAGTTACAATCTTTTATTTAGGTGGAAGTATTGACACTCACTGTATTGCAGCAGTTTGCGTAATGAAGATTTAAGTGAGGTAAGTGCTTCATGAAATGTATAGGTTATTGTTAAGATTTCATTTTAGTCATGACCATTCTATTGAATTAATTATTTGAAGTCAGGTTGTAATTTTTTTGAGCAGTCAGATTGCGCTGCGCTAGAATATTGTGGGTCAGTGCTGACATGATAAGAAAAAGTAGGCTTAGTACGTTCAGTTTTACTCAGCTGTTTCAGAGTCAAATAATGTAGAAGGTTCATCTTCTCAGTCATTCTGCAATTTAAGTGCAGACACACTCATTTAAATATAGAAGTTTCAGTTTCATACCCAGCAACGTTTGTCGTAAGGGGTATATACAGTGAGTTGTATATAACACCAAGAGGAATGTGTGGACAGTTTGGATCGTGTGATCCGCGCCAGTAATCTGAATACAAGTACTAGTGAACTGATGAAGGCCATTACAAGTACATTAGCCGCTATGAATGTGTTACTGGTTAAAATGATGAAATTTCTATGTATCCCGTCATCCGCAGTAATTTTCAACATCAATCTTCACATTGTTCTCAGTCCAAGTCCCAGCTTTTGAATATTTTTCTCATTTTAAGTTGACCAGCAAATGTCGTTGCCAAAAGAACAAGTTCTAGTTGCAGGCTCTCTAATCTTCCCATTTCCCAGAAATCGGACTCCTACTTTTAGAACCCCTATCGAGTTCATGGCAAAACAGACCAGGTCGTTTGTATTCTGCTATTTATTTGCTTTTCTGCCCATCATCATCTTCAACCACAATAGATGTGAAAATCATCCTCAGCCTCTGTGGTTTTTATCAATTTGTTGCCTGTAAGTTATTTTAATCTTGTGGGAATTAAGTTTCAAGTACACTTTCAAACTTAGGCCCTACTTTCTTAAGTTCTCACATCGACTGACCATGGTGTTAGTGTAGTGAACTGTATTCAAACAGCACAATGCCATCAACCGAATGTGTAAAATTATTTCACATTTTTTGTCTCAACCAATGAAAGTCGCTATGCTATAAAACAATGGGCAGCTTGTGTCAGCTACTGGTTAAATGCAGAGAATTTCTATTTTCCAACCAATTAGTTCGGAGTTAATGTTCCCTCACCACATTACTAAAATTACGACAAAAGAGAGAGAGAGAGAGAGAGAGAGAGAGAGAGAGAAAGAAAGATTTGCTTAGCCCTTTCGGCTGTTACGGGCATGAATACACACGTTTTGCTACGCCGTTTCTCAGGTGTAGACGTGTATAAGCGTGCCGCTTCGATTTTCGCACAGTAATGCTATGGACGTCTAAATGCGTCCTCTGCCGACGACGACTCACTGCTGCGGACGGGTTACTTTCATATCTTGGTAAATAAAAAAGATTCATACATTTATCACACACCATATGTGCCTCATTGCGTGTTATCATTTGCATAAAATCTCTTGTTGATATCATGAATAGTTTATGAGAAACGATGGTAGTTATGACCACATGATTCGCTGTGCACAAGGACGTGAATGGGCATGTCCATCGGATATAAATACCAATGACTCGAGTACGAAATAAGTTTTAAATAAGATTTCTATATCTTATCTGCATTTCATTCACTGCAATTTATGAGCTAAAATTAAGGAAGTTTACGCAATACGTTTTTGCCTCTGCAAACCCTTTTAGAGTTTCGTGTTGTGTTTTACTTCATTTGATGTGCGCAGTAAGTATAACGGACAACAAATAGAAATACAGTTCTTTATCGAGTGAAGATATCAGACTGTAAGATGTGCTAAAATAAATTTTTTCTTCCTGTTTTCGAAAAATCGGATAAGTATTTCGTATTGGCAGGAATTCCGTCTCTCAGCACAAACACCAGCATTTGGTAGCAGTACAGCTGTGAAAAAAGCAGCTTCAGCAAGGAATGCAAAGAGCTCGGTCTGTAGCAGCGAAAAGTTAAAAAAATGCCCCATGGCAGTATGTCTGTCGCATTCAGCGGGAGGACTAGGTTTGCAGAAGACTGCAGGAGGTGGTGTGGTGGGCATGGTATACTCGGCCGTCTCCACGTAGTGTAGGAGACGGGCGCCAGAGAGCAGCAGCTATCGGTTTTGGGGAAGGGCGAAGAGCCGGTCCCGCTTAGTACGAACTTCTACCGAGAGAGGACAGCCTCGCCCTGCAGAGTGGACTGCACACCCCCCACCACCGCCCCGTGACGCAGGCTCACCAGCCCACCACACCATGATGTGTCATCCGTCACGACTAGAGAAGAAATGAAGGAACAACGCGTCTTTTTTCCAGACTGCGAGAGTTTCACGAATATCTCACAGAGACACAATGTTGTTCTTTGCACTAATGAATAAATAAAAAGATGGTGCAAGTACATACTTTTTGCAAGTACATACTTTTAATCACTGGCATCCGTTCCAGGAGGCAATGGGGGCCACCCGTGACCCTTAGCTCTCAGGGATGAAAAGTAAATAGTGTAATGTGGTGCACTTCTTGATGCTCCTCAATAGATTTGGACCGCGCTGTTCCCAGTGACTTCGCTGCATATGACGTTACGAATACTGGCACAGCAAATCCGATGTTTCCTCGGACATGGATTCTGCTTTATCACCTTGATCAAACATTTAAATGTTACAAATTATTCACATAAATAATAGAACGGTAATTGTTTCGAAGTAGGAATATTATTTTGTAAATCTACTGTCTCTGTAAATGTGAATAAACGATACACTGAGCTCGTCTCAGAGAATCTGCTAGCCTTTCACCTGTTACACATTGGTCTAGTAAAGTTTATCATAATTTTAATTACCGTGTTCTTGACACAAACGTGCTGTATTGACGATCTGCTCGAATCCCTCGCAAGACACTCTAAACTAATCTCAACTAAGTATATTTCTTCAGTAATAATAAAAAGTTCATAAAATAATTTATAACTAAAATGGGAGATAGTCGAATTGGTATAAATGTCTTGTAGCTTATATTCTGTCAAACAAATCAGCAAAGTGTTCACAAATTGGAATAGCAGCAACAGACGACCGTTAACTTATTGGTCCAATTTCCATGAATGCACGTATCGGTCTGCACTCTTCTCTCATTTGAGCTGATAGGTATTCTTTGTTAATATTTCATATAACGTAGTCGTCCCAACAGCATACCGTTTTAACACTATGTTTCGCAGTCTCAACATCTGTTTCCAAGGATATTAAAAATATGTACCATGTCATAGCCAATATTTCAAAGGCATTCTCCATTACACGACGTTATTAGCTCAGCTGGGCGTTGAATTTCTTCTTCTTTGCATGTTTGATTATTGATTACTGCAGGTTAGGCATATGGCCTCAGTGAATAAACCTGAAGTCCAAAACGCGTATCCCTATGAAAACACGAGGAAAAGCAAAGTTTGCAACCGGTAGTAGCTTTGGAGGTAGAGCACATTATGCAAAAGTGATTGTTTATAGCAGAAGAACTGGTATCCACTCTCTTTTGGGTATTTTAACTTAACATTCTTCCAGTCTAGGTTTCTAAGGCATTTCGGCAACCCCCATAGTTCTGGAAATCCTTCCTCACATTTCTTTCACATTTCTGTTGTAGGTCTTAGTAAATACTTCGGATACAGAACATCCCAAGCTGCCTGACGTACTTCTTTCACAATTTCTGAGGCCGCTGAAGGTCCTAATTACGAGGAAGAAACGATGGTCTGGTGGTTGACTCCTGCAGCCATACACCTCGAAAAAGATTAAATAAATCCTACTTATAGAACGAATAGACAAATTAATGAGTGAAGAATGCAACAATGTGTGCTTCATAACGGATTATACTCTTTTATAGATATCAAAATAATACGAAACATGTAATGTTATCCGAAACTCACTTACAGCACTGTGTATACCCTGTGCTCGAAATTAATGTCTTTACAGTCATTTGCTCTATATGATGGCTGTAAACCTGAAATGGAAAAATTACTTAATTTCTGTGGTGTGCGTACTGTAAGACCTTCGGTACACACACCATCAGATTATTTAACTTGTCGCTCTAACGAAGTAGGCAAGAGTCAGCAATATGTCTCGTGGTCTTGTCGTGGCGTGTTTATCTTCTGCCATTAGGTCAGACGATAGAAATGTCACTTGCACGCTTAGAGTAGCAGATTGACGGTGACCAGCTTTAAACAGAACTTGATTAATTTTCACACACATTTATTAAAATAACAACAATCATAAAACGTACTTAACTTGATTCTGGATGCTGTTTACAATTGACAATCTGAAGTTCCTTTGGTCTTGGTACGTTAATGTTATTCTCACATATCTCTGATACTTGACAAAGTGTCTATACATTTATCTTCATGCCTATGTACAGGAATATGATGTTCTTACTAGGCGCAGACTGAAACTTGACTACAGACTAATGCAGAGTGACTAATCGGAGGTCTGTACACTAGTTATAATACCTCGTGCATTCAGGTATCACTGCGCGAGTGTGATCCACGAGGAGAAAAGGTTCTATGTTAGCAGCAATCTCATTCGCTGCGTTACATATTAATATGCGGATCGGCGGAAGCCGAATTTGGTCCGTCTCTAAGACAGCGCCATCTCGTAGTGCGGAGATGGACGAGCAGTGCGCCTGCACTGCTGTGCTTAGTGGGGCGCGCTCTATTGGGAAAGTTGTGTACGCGCTGACTACGCGGAACTATGTACACAACAATTTCTATACTAGGCAGAAAGGTATGATAAATGGTGAAACGAACATACTTGAAACACATGGCTAATCTTTGGCTTCAATCAGTTAATTTAGCTCGGTTTGTTATGCACTTCTCGATACTCCTTTTATCAACATGTGTATTCTCGCAACACTTGAAAAATCTATCTTGATCAGATCGTCATTCAGTACACAGGCGAGATGGTAATCCCTTTCAAGGGGGGATGGGTACAAAAGTGACCAAAAATTTAGTTTTTCAGTTCTGGTTGCATTCAGTAGTAAAATTGGTTGAAAACTATTTACCAGAGTTTCATTTTCGAAATCGTATAGGAAGTGATAAAAAAGAGCATTCATGTTAATCAGTGTTTTCAGGTGTCCTATTAGCTGTTGGTACAAACAGGCACAGTGGGACAACAAGTCTAACACACAAAAGAAATGCTTCACTAAATATGTAATGGATGCCATGAATCTCACATTTACGTCCTGGCAAATCCTGACCTACTAAGGAAGTGTGATAATAGCAAAACTCAAAATCGAATTATCCAATTAGTCTTCGAAGGTGGTCATCTGTAAATGTTGCCCAAGACAATAATTTTTCACCATCTACAATTGTAACACTTGTCTGCATATGATGCTTTGATTGTTTTTAATGATGGAAACATATGGAGAGTGAAAGTGTTTCAGCATTTAGGTTTCAGAAATGGTATATTTCCTCTAACCATTATTGTGGGAATTGACCATCATCGCGTAGCAAGAGGTAAAACGTCTATTCAGGACCTAGCAAAGCAAACGAGACAATGAAGCTAGAAACAAGTCTTGAGGAGGAAGGAGATCCCAAGTATAGTCCAGAAGCATTCTGAGAAGCATTATTTGAAGTAAATATAACTTTAATCTTTAAACTGTTTTCCCCCAGAAACTACATTTTCTTGCACTTACGTAGCTTTTTCTCGTGACATCTGTAATATAAGACCGTAGAATGTGGCCCAAACGTTTATCATATTGCAATAAACAAACATAAAGAGCTAAATTTTCAAATATTTTCTGTAAGCTTAGATATATAGATAAATATGATGAAATTCCTACACAGATTCATACCGAAAAAGTGTAAAATTTTATAAATTTTTTCTTATTAATGATATTCAAAATTGCTTACGTACAAAATGTTTAAATGGATGTAGATATAGCACAGTTCAAATTTGGCAGTGATTGATAAATAGAATGTAAGGAAAGCGGACATAAACACTTATAGATTTATTACGATTGAAAATGTTGTAATAAATTCAAAATTTGAGCAAAAATTTTTAAAGCTTAACTTAAAGTGCATTATACTATTGCTAATCAACTTGCAATATTTTACTTACTCATCTTTAATGTTTTAGGCACACCATTTGACAATATGACATTATGCATTTCGCAACACCTTCTTTCGTTGCTACAATTTCAAGCGTCTAATACGAGAAGGAGTAGGTCGTCGTCCGAGCTTACTCATTTCTGCACTTATAGCAAAAATATAGAAAGAAATGACACTATGAACGGATAACGCACACAAAGATAACGCGTCCTGCGTGTTGCTACCAGATCGTCCACCGCCAAGTTGATCTCGCTACACATGCAAGCCGCTGCTAATGCGGTTTCGGCCGCTTCCACAGTGCAACAAATAACGCAGCACTATCGCTCTCTGCAGCCAGAGGCCCTTGCCTATTGCGTACCTCACCGCTGCACGCCCGCCGCACCACCGTACCGCATTCTGTCTGGTCAGGCCATAACTTGGGCACGTGACTCGGTATATTCTGTGACCAAAATAACTTGGGCTATTATCTTGCAGTGAAAGCGTGGAAAGTGATCGCGGTAAATGTTGCCGCAGGCAACCGTTAGCATTTTTAAATTTGTCGACGATGACAAGAAGAAAGAAGCTTTAATTGTTGTATCTTTAGTTATTACTCATATATTAATAAAGCTCCAAATACACTACTGGCCATTCAAATTGCTACACCACGAAGATGACGTGATACAGACGCGAAATTTAACCGACAGGAAGACGATGCTGTCATATGCATACAATTAGCTTTTCAGAGCATTCACACAAGGTTGGCGCCGGTGCCGACACCTGAAACGTGCTGACATAAGGAAAGTTTCCAACCGATTTCTCGTACACAAACAGCAGTTGACCGGCGTTGCCTGGTGAAACATTGTTGTGATGTCTCGTGTAAGGAGCAGAAATGCGTACCATCACGTTTCCGACTTTGATAAAGGTCGGATTGTAGCCTATCGCGATTGCTGTTTATCGTACCGCGACATTGCTGATCGCGTTGGTCGGGATCCAGTGACTGATAGCAGAATATGGAATCGGTGGTTTCATGAGGGTAATACGGAACACCGGGCTGGATCCCAACGGCCTCGTATCACTAGCAGACGAGATGACAGGCACCTTATCCGCATGGCTGTAACGGATCGTGCAGCCACGTCTCGATCCATGAGTCAATATATGGTGACGTTTGCAGCAGCATGGACTATCAGCTCGGAGACCATGGCTGCGGTCACACTTGACGCTGCATCACAGACAGGAGCCCCTGCAATGGTGTACTCAACGACGAACCTGGGTGCACAAATGGTAAAACGTCATTTTCTCGGATGAATCCAGGTTCTGTTTACAGCATCATGATGCTCGCACCCGAGTTTCGCGACATCGCGGTGAACGCACATTGGAAGCGTGTATTCGTCATAGCCATACTGGCGTTTCACCCGGCGTGATAGTATGGGGTGCCATTGGTTACACGTCTCGGTCACCTCGTGTTCGCATTGATGGCACTTTGAACAGTGGACGTTACATTTCAGATGTGTTACGACCCGTGGCTCTACCCTTCATTCGATCCCTGCGAAACCCTACATCTCAGCAGGATAATGCACGACCGCATGTTGCAGGTCCTGTACGGGCCTTTCTGGATACAGAAATTTTCGTCTGCTTCCCTGGCCAGTACATTCTCCAGATCTCTCACCAACTGGAAACGTCTGGTCAATGGTGGCCGAGCCACTGGCTCGTCACAATACGTCAGTCACTACTCTTGATGAACTGTGGTATCGTGTTGAAGCTGAATGGGCAGCTGTACCTGTACACGCCGTCCAAGCTCTATTCGACTCAATGCCCAGCCGTATCAAGGCCGTTATTACGGCCAGAGGTGGTTGTTCTGGGTATTGATTTCTCAGGATCTATGCACCCAAATTGCGTGAAAATGTAATCACATGTCAGTTCTAGTATAACATATTTGTCCAATGAATACCCGTTTATCATCTGCATTTCTTCTTGGTGCAGCAACTTTAATGGCCAGTAGTGTATGTACTCTCATTCTCAAAAATGCGGTGAAAGTAGTAAGGATATTTGGGTTTGGTCAGTTACAGTGCCTCAAGATATAATACTCATTTGCGTTACTGTATTAAATCTACGAACCCCACTCCCTCTACCTCGTCCAACCCAATCCCATACCCATATCCCTGCATCTCTGTATGGTTTGTTACAGCGAAGTTTGTACGCTTGTAAAACGTTGGAAGTAATGAAGATCTTTTGATGTCGTATTATCTATTTTCTTTAAATACTAATGCTGTTTTTCACTTTTAATGATTTATATGTACCATTATGGCAAATAATTTTATCATACGCACTGTCTCTGGCATTGCTGCGCTTTACTGTTCAGTGGTTTTAAATATTTAACTGTTTTTGGCAAAAATTTTAAAAGCGTTAATTGTTACTGTATTAATTTTTGTATTTTTTACTATTCGAGAATATTATAATAAGAAAGATGTTTTCTATGACCTGATAAGCGCTCCCTTTTCCAGGTTTCCTTATGCTGCAGGACGAGTGGACTGCCAGTTATATAAATGCTCTGTAACTGTTCATCTGCACTTTGTTACATGTATATGTTCATTATCTTGACGTGGTTATCATATTTTGGGAAATAGCCTTTCGTTGACTATCTGGTACGTATTTCTTATAACGATACTTTTTTTAACATGTGCTTATTAATTTGATAACAACTATATTGTACATGATTGTAATTTTGGTGATAGGATGATATGAAAATGAGTTCATACTCAAAACTTGTAATCAAGCAAATAAAAGTGAAGCTTACAATTTTGAATATTTTTCTGTTGTACTGACTAACACAAGTTGCGGCCCTTCAATTACTCCACCGAGAGCGGTGGCGCAGTGGTTAGCACACTGGACTCGCAATCGGGAGGACGACGGTTCAATCCCGCATCCGGCCACCCTGATTTAGGTTTTCCGTGATTTCCCTAAATCGTCCCAGGCAAATGTCGGGATGGTTCCTTTGAAAGGGCACGGCCGACTTCCTTCCCCATCCTTCCATAATCCGATGAGACCGATGACCTCGCTGTTTGGTCTCTTCCCCCAGCAACCCAACCAACCACCCTCCCCCCCCCCCCCCCCCAACCAATTACTCCAGCATGGTGAAAGTTCGTAAACATGTGCCACGTCAAGCAATAAGGCATACATATGTCTGTGTGGATAGAAGGCTGAAGCTTTCAAAGGCATATGCAAAGGTACAGTTCAATCGAGGTTGTCTCCCCAATGGTAATGTTATGCTACATGCAAAGGAGGTTATTGGCTACAAGTTAAGAAGTAAGAAGGAGGGAGGACGCTATGTGGGCCAGCAGTGAGGCTAGAACGGTCCATGGTACGAGTGACAGACTTAATAAAAACCTTACTCTTTTGCATTTGAGATTGGTAGAGTGTATTGGATATTTACAATTTCAGTTCTTTAGTGAATTTGTTGCCGCATAAGTTAGCGAAACTTGGAGTGTAATATGAAGCAGACAAAATAATAAGCTTTGTTCTGGATTGGGCTCTAAATAGTGTTGTTCATGAATCACATACTTTTGCCGGGAGGGGTGTAAATTTGTCTAAGGAAGAGGAAATGTTATTTATTTGCAAGGAGCGAGGTTGTTCACTTCGGCTACCTACGTCTGAGAGTGATCTTGCCAATTTGATCGCTGAGGGGAAGGCAGCAGGCACAATTGGCAAATTGGATTCTCTCGAGGAGACGTTAGGTGCTGTCAAAACGCAAGAATTGTTGGCTTATATCGCCTCAGCGCTAGTAGGGCTAATAGGGCTAGGCATAACGAGCGATGGGTTTTGGCGAGCATCAATTGTAAATTAAATAGAGGGAATACTTCGATAATAAGAGCCTATAAAGAAAACGTTAATCGTCGTATAAGAGGTAATGTACAGGGAAAGGTCCTGAACCGTTTGACAGATAATGGTATCCGACAGACTCATAAAGATTCAACAAAGTTTGTGAATGTAGCTTTAAGAAAGAGAATTTATGGTTTGCAGTTCTTGCTGACACAAGAGGAAAACGGGGTCTGATTTGTCTGAATTGAAAGTTTCCTGTTCTTAACGCACAGATGACGTTACATACAGCCGAAAAGAGCGTGTGATAGTGGCTTCTTTTGTTATCGTTAATTTGTACAGCAATATCCCAGTCGAGGAAACCCTTTCTATTATCAAGTACAACATTTTGCATAATGCTACTATGTGTAAGTGGGGAGCCAATAGAGCTTCTTGACCTCCTCCGGTTCAGTCTATCTTATAACTATAATGATTTTGATAATAAAATCTATCAACATCCAGAGTGCCTCTCGAGTTTGCTGGCTGACATTTTTATAATTTAATTTGGAGAGTACAATTTTTAGTCTAAACAGGATTCTCTGTGATGACATTGTTTTTTTATAGAAGATATGTTGATGAAGTTTTCACGATTGCGAAGGGTATGTGTGATGAAGTTGTGTCCATTTTTAATTTATTCAATGGGCAACAGCTGAAGATTAGGTACACGTTGGAAGCTGATAGGAAATTGAGTTTTCTGGATTTACTTATTACGGGAAGTAATGGAAGCCTTGACTTCTCACTTTTTCGGAAGGCAACGCTGTTTGACGCTATTATACGTAATGATTGCAATCATCCCATTAGACACAACATTGTTCACATTCTTAATATGATAGCACGACTGTTGAGTTTAGCTCAACCGAGGACGAAACTAATAAAGACTGAAACTCTATGAAGCACGTTACGTTGGCTAAAGGCTACAAGGAATCACTTCTTTGCTGTTCGTTGGGAAGCGTAGGCAGATTAAACCATCACGGACAGATGAAGTCAAAAAGTATCTAATATTGCAATATAGGGGACCAATCTCTGAAAAGTTGCTCCTCTCCCAAAGAGATTTAAGATAGGTTCTGCATGAGTAGGAAACCAAGGTATTAACTTAAAATATAGGCTTGGCATTCAGGGAAAGGAATCAGAGAAACGGTATATCAGGCGTATATAAGTTGCAATGAGGATCCTGTGACTCGTTCTATACTAGACAAACCGTAGAAATTTTGTCACCCATTTTAAAGAACATGTGGGTACTTGTACGAGAACCGCGTTTGGACAGCATTTAAGAAATGAGGGTCATTGGATTGGTGATATAGATAACGCACTGAAGGTTTTGCAGTAAGTGTTGCAAGACATGCATTTGGATACTTTGAAGGAACTTAAGATTTTTAAGAGCAAATTTAAGTAGCCAGATAAAGTGTTGAACGAACAAGTCAATTTTCGGTTTAGTTCATTCGTTGCCCAGTTCGAACCGATGTATAATTCGTACTCTCTTCCCCTTCCACCAATCCCATTGTCGTTTCCGCCAACCCTACGACCGCAAACTCCTGTATGCTCGTTATCTTCTCCACCTTCCCATTTCCTCTTTTCCACCTCCCCCCATCTCCCACTCTCTATTCCTAACGTATTCGTAGTGACATTTTGTTTCCAGGTATGATTGTCTTGTACCGAGTTCAGTTCTCGTCTCTTTCATCTATCAGCATACCGACCATAACTCGTGCAACCCCTTCTCCCTTATTACCTTTGCGTTTTCCCCACTCCTCACCACTTCCACTTTCTCTTCACTCTTTTATAAGGAAATATCGCATTTTTTTATTAGGAGGTCAGTTCTTGTAATTACCGTCGGTTTGTCTGTGCTCCCTCTCACGCCAGTGTTCCATTGCTGACATACTGAGGAATATAACTTTTGTTTTCATCGTGCGCTATTGTCTGTGATGCCTGTTGGTTGCTGCTGGTTGGGTAATAAGGTTTGTGAGTCTATTGACCCTTTACGCTGCATATGTCGTATGACGTGTAAGGCAGATTATGAAGCTCGTTTTACTGCTTGATCATATGGTCTTCACCCCTAAATTATTTTAAAAACTGTTTGAGTTAATTTTTATTAGACTGTAGTATCTGTATCTGTAGGACTTCTCTTGAGGAACATATATGTATAGTTTCTCTGTTGAATCCGTCAGCCTGTGGTAGTTCTTGTTTATTTAATTACAAATATGACAAACGGTCGATTTTGATACAATTTTAATGAGTTCGTTTTAGCACTGTAGATTTTAGGTTATTCACATTCTTGCCATGTTTTTCCACTTGATCCACGTTATGGACTCCATCTTCATGCTTCCCCGCTCCCCACGTTCCCAGCCCTTCATCTTCCACCACCTACCTGTTTCGCCCGCTCCCTCCACCAACTCCATCCCCAACCCCCATATGCCTGCGAGTGTCATTATGCTATCTCTTCCCCTAGCATGGGTATCCCGTACTCCTTTCTTGTTGTTTGATTAAACGGATACGTGCCGTTAGAAGCCCTAATTTTTGGTGCTTATTGAGAGACAGCTTTGCGGTTTAATATTTGTCTTTTCGTAGGAAATACCAAAACTTGTTTTATCTTCATATAATTCTGCAGGGTTTGTTATGGTAAAATTTTTACCCCTATAAAGGGCTGGAAGTGATGAAGGTTTCTTACAGTCCTATTATTTGAGTTTTTTTAATGTTAATGTTGTTCTCACATTTAAAGATTTTTATGTATCATAATGGCATATAACTAGGTCATACAAGCCGTACGTGTGCTTGCTGTTCTGTGACGTTATCTGTTTTACTGTTTTTGGCAAAGATATTAAAAGTATTAATTTTGTTGTTCACTTGTGCTGTTATTGAATTCATTGATGTATTTTTGATGGCTGGAGACCACTGTAATAAATGAAAAAGTTATTCCTGTCCTGACTGCGCCACCTTCCCAAAGTTTCCTTATAGCAACAGGAGGAGTAGACTGCCAGTTATCTACATGCTCTGTAACTGTTCATTTGCGCTTTGTTATATGCATATGTATGTTATCTTGGCATGGTCATATACTTTGGGAAATACAATTTTGAATCTCTCTATGTATATCTTGTTATGATATGCCCTGCATTTTTTACACATACTAAATAATTTGGCAACAGGAGTACTCTAAATGACTGCAATTTTGGTTACCTATCCTGTACGATGATTTGAAAATGGTCCTGACTTGACTTTAGTCGTCAAGTGAAAAAGAATGAAATTTTCTGTTGTATTGATTACCGATAATGTTCAGGTAAAGTTTCTCTTGATGAGGAAGATTTACACAAATACGAAACATGTGATAACACACTTGACATGTTCTGTGATCCACAAGCATTCCACAACACATTTCAGACGGATGATTTCATAGAGAACTTCAGCTTAACAGGACAGGAAGAAAAGTTAACGTCACAGAATCCAGTGATCGAGTGAATCCCAAGATGAAAATCTGGACATTGATGTTGAAGCGGTCGGAAGTTAACCTATTCTCTCAGTGCACACTCATGAATTAGTTAGTAGCCTTTCTTAAATAAAATTTTATTGCTCGTTATATTTTCGTGAGAGACTATGAAAACTGTTGTAACTACTTGATATGTTCCATACAAGTGTGCTCCCATTAAATGTTGGACTTAAATCAAAGTGGAAATTCATTTATTAGGATGTACATTTGTGGTAAAAATGAACAGGCCACGCATCCATAAATATCATATGTTAATAAAAATTTTAAAAAATTAATGAAGAAGTCCACTCTACTGCTGTTTTTATTACGTTATTTGGCAGTTAGAAAGAAAATAAGAAACAAAGGATAAAGTAAGGCCGTTTCTACTGCCTTCTATATGCTGTTTGATGTGTTTGTATGATTCAGTTTTTCTCAAGCAAATAAAATTTTTTAGATGGAAATTAACATCAATTTTCCTATTCTTCTAGGTTCTGATGCTGTTGACAATTTACTACACGACCAGTACTGAGAACATCCATAGTGAAATTTTCTCTGGCCAAGGAAACTGTAATATCATTAAGACTCATAATGCTAATACCATATTACATTCCAGTTTGATTTGTTCTACAATATTCCATCGATATCGAGTTTGCAATCATCTACAATCATCACAACGTACTCCAACAAATGGGTCTGGCAAACTGTGGTAATTGCCAAATTTGTTAAAATGCTGCCATCCACAAAATCACAAACGAGACCGATGAGTAAATAGCGTATACCACTACTGAATATACCTAGACACATACACGATAGAGAACAGAAATTACATGTAAGTATTCATTGTATTAATGCAGTACGTCTGGCATGTCCTTGACGTAACGTGTCAGGACTTTGCATCAGTGTACGTAAGGGACTCTCATAATACGATCTTCGCCATTTTGAAGCCGACTGTTTTTTTTTTTTACCATATTATGATGTATTTGAGGATTCTTGGTTTGCACAGCAGTGCTTAGTGTTTATCGGTCGCGAAGTTTCAGCGTAACGTATCCCAGCACTCCCTTGCAGAATCTGGAAATCCTGTGCTAGCCATTATCCACCACGTTCTAACAACAAAGGGTGCAGATGCAGCAAATATTAAGGACATTATGCGTAGAGTTAGAAAATATAAGGGATGTTTGACGGAAGGTGGAAGGTGAAGAGTTTGAGTACTGTTCAAGATTATAATCTGCCAGAAGATTTTAACATTTTGTTGTTTCTAAATGTTTTCTCTACTTGGTTATGAAGCAACGATTAGCTACGTTTTAATAGCAATATCTTGTAGCACTTAAGTTTAATTACTTAACTAAAAATTCCTCACTCTGTGTTTATGGCACTCCGTGTAGACTTGATTCCACTCATAACGTCATGTCAGTAGATAGCCTACTGTCCAAAAGATTCCGTACGATACACAATGTCCTATGATTATAATGTTAAGTACGTTAGTTTTTAGCTAGCACTTCACTTATTGTACGCTCAGTAGTACACTGAGCTTATCATTTGGCGTTTTCATCTTACAAACTTCAATGTTGTTGTTCTGGTAAGTGCCATTTCTTTCCTGGTAAACGTTTTAGTATCTCTGTACTTACCCTTCTCCTGGAGGTATTCCACTTACATGAAAACATGTTTCGAGTTCATCTTCTTTCTGACACTGTTCCTCTTTGCTTGCTAGCTAAGGGAGAGTAGTTCAAATGTCACAAGAAAAGGCCTCAATATTAATTAATAAACACTTCAGCCTGCAAGTCACATCTGATTGTTCCACTGTCTCGTACATGCAACAAAAAGTAATACACCAACTAATTTATGCATAGAGAAACGAACGGTATTAATTAGTAACAAGAAACATAACTGTAGCTAAATAATCCTTTATACAAAAAATTCAAGAAGGGTTACTTCTAATAATATCATAAAGAAATAAAAGCTGCCAACTATAGTAGTACCTGTGATGTTATTTAAATCAGTTTCTGAGATTCAGTCTTCATTATGGAATATTATTCCACGTCAAATCGATGTGGCTATTGTAAAACTGGCACTGTTCGTGGCAGCCGAAGCTGAACATTGAATACAGTTGCAGGATCGTCCCCCTAGAACGTTCTGGGAACGTTGTCTGTAAAATATTACAAACTTACTCTCCGCAAGGATTCTAATTTCTAATTAACTTGTATTTTTTGTACAGCTAGCAGCACACTTGTATTCTTTGTTCAGCTAGCAGTATCAGTATTAAGGATGTAGCAAAGAATAGCTCAATCACAGCTTATTCTCATAGGGATTATTTGTAAATTGAAATGTAATTCTTACATCAAATTTTTTGTCGTTTGTAACAAACATGGGCATTAGACACTGGGCGAAAATGGTCCTGCAGAGATATGATATCAATAGCACACAAATGCTGATCTGAGGGCAGTTTTTCATGAGGCAGATGTTCAAAACTACTGTACAATGAGCTTACTTAATTGTGAATTGTTGCAGGAAGTGTAGGAATACAGGACACCGGAAATCTTCTCGATGGACTGTTTTGGGTTGAGTGTTACTCTACAGAATTGTAGGAGCTTCATCATGCAGCACATACTGAACGTCCAAGAAGCTAGTTGTTCTTTACCATAGTAATAGCCGCAGCCACACTCAAACACACACACACACACACACACACACACACACACACACACAGGAGAGAGAGAGAGAGAGAGAGAGAGAGAGGGAGGGAGAGATGACTCATCTGACAAGTGGACTACTGTCAATGTGCATTATCTGGGAATCGTTATTAAAGTTACCACTTGTCTAACTTCGCCAAGGTGTGGCTGCTCAGGAACATTGGAACTCTACAAAAGCAGCGTTTTGAACACCCATAACAATTAGTGTACATGTAACTGACTGTGGTGTATGCCGAAGACTAAAGAACGTACATACTTTCAGTGGTATCATTTTATATCTTAAACTTACCATAAGATATGTACCATCTTCTGTATATAGTTTTAGTAAGGTTAGCCTATTTTATCCGAATGTTAGGGAACGAAGTAACTTCTTGTTTGCTTGAAAACATTAGAAAAGTCTGAAAGGATCGATATTCTGTGCCTTTCTGAGTACCATATAACCACAGGGTTAGAGAAGTCAAACACGAGTGTTGTCCAGAAAGTAAGTTCCGATCAATCACGAAATGGAAACCACTGGGAAAATCTGGTAAAGCTTTGCACACATGTGATGGATAGTGTCTGTAGTATTCCCGCCGATCGTGTAGCGTTCTGAGTGAACAGTGAGCACCTAAAGATGCCTAGGGAATTGCGTCTCCTGCCAAGTATGAGTGCCTGGTTAGAGATTTCGCCTGTGTCATGCAGCCCACATAACACAACTGTCGAGCAGTTCCTGTAGGGGCAATGAAGACGCTCCTGTAGCGTTTCCGATGAGAAGTGTTTGATCACCCACAACACGGTCTGTAATTGGCTCCCCCTGAGTCTTATCTCTGCTCACAAGAACCGCTGGCTGTGAAGACAAAATTTTTCCACAGACAACGAGCTGCAGACCAGTGCAGATAACTGGCTGAAAGCACAAGCGGCTGCTTTCTATGAGGAGGATATTGGAAAGTTGATACAACACCACGACAAAACCTGAAGTTGGAGTGGCGACTGTGAAGAAAAGTAGGTGGAAGGTGTACCTAACTGTTGCAAATAAAACGTTTCGGGTTTCCATTTCGCGATGTATCGGAACGTATTTTCTGGACTACCCTCGTATAGAAGATTACCCTATAACATGTTACCAATAGAGAAATAATGGGAGAAAAGGAGGAACATTGACATATATGAAGACAGAACACAAGTTAGAAACCATTGAGACAAGATAATCTTGTATGCTGGTGCCGCGTGAAGTAGCCGCGCGGTCTGAAGCGTCTGTTGGGTCCCATAATACCTTACCACGAATTTCAAAATTTTCCAATAATCGGCACATAGAAGTGTGTCCTTGTGTATTAATACTGAAAAATAGTTCACTTTTAATGATAATCGTCTGTAAATCCCTACTGGAAAATTATGAACTGTTTATGAGGAATATGTATTCCCTACTGTGCTATCTGTCAAACAGCTGCAAGCAGTTAATAGCCTGTGTCGATTTCCGTGTAGATTGTCTAATGGACTGTGTTAGGAAAAATGATCTAGAAACCTCCTTTGGCTCCTACAATGTGATGCTAATAACCAACTTTCCAACAAGTGTGGGTAAATACGGTGGTACCCTAACTGATAACGTTTTCTTTGATGAAGCTCAGAGTAAGTCAGTAACTATACATCCAGTAGCAAATGTTTTTTCTCAGCATGATGCACCGTTAGTTAGGATAAATGACAAAGTAAGAATAATTAATGATTCCATGACAGACGCTATTAAGAGTAGTTTACAAGAGTTGACCTGGGATGAAATATATAATAAACGAAATGACCATATACAATTTAATATATTCCATTATAAATTCGTATTACTGTTTGAAAATAGATCTCCACAGAAGATAGTCAGGAAGGACAGTAAACACCCATGTGAAAAAACATAGTTCACTACAAGGTTTGAAGCATCTTGTGGAAGGAGAAGGGAATTGCATCTATTGGTAAGAAAAAGAAAGTACATGCAGTAGTTGCATATTACAAAATCTACTCAAAATTGATAAGAAAACTTACTAAATATCAAGGAACATACACGTTACGTCAAAAATTAGTAATTCCAAAAACAGACTTACAGCTATATGGCATGTAGTGAAACGAGAGACAGGACAAAAAGTCACAAAACAGGATAACATCACTGCTAATACAAATGGAGCGTCTACAAATGATCAGTCGCGGGTAGCATATATGTTTAACAATCATTTCTTAAATGTAATGTAAAATAGAGGGATGGTTAAGTGAAATATCGAAAGAGCGTGTTGAACAACAAGCTATGAATGTCCCACCGATTTATCCTTCGGAAATTATGATAAATATGAATTCATCTGGATTTAAAGGGCTTTCTGATACAGCTCTAAAGACTTGTTCCCCATTATAAGCACTGTCTTTTTTAGACCCCTCTATAAGAAATGTAATAGGAGAGATACCCGTAACTACTGACTACTTTCACAACTGACATCTCCTTCCAAAGTGTTTGAGATGGTCATGTATTTTGGAACAGTATCCTCAGTAAGTCACAGTTTGGAATTCGGATGAGTTGTTAAACTAAGAATGCTGTTTAAACAATCACTAAATAACAGAATGGTACCAGTTGATTTATTCTGTGGCCTATGCAAGACGTTTTACTGTGTGAATCACAAAATTCTCTCTGATAAACTGAGGCTTTCTGGAACTTACGTTATATTAAACCAATTTATAACGCCTTACGTTACTAGAACGCAGAAAATTATACTTCATTATTGAAACAATGTAAGCAGGGGACATTTTTCCGATTGGGAAGAAATCGCTTATGGGGTTCCACAAATCTAAAACTTAAGTCCACTGCTGTTTTCATATATATAAAAGACCCTCACCTTATATGCAAAGAAGCAGAATTAGTTCTCTTTGTGGAAGAGGTTAGTGTTGCAGTCAATCCACACATACACAGCAACAGAAGAAATGGTAAATAATTTTCTTAAAAGTGCTGTTGAGTGGTTTTCGGTGAATGGCCACAGCCTCAATTTCAGAAACACACAACATATTCAGTTCTGCACATCTAAAAGTGCTACACCAACGACAAGTGTAACATATGGTGTGGAAATAATAACTAGGATGGACAGGTCAAAATTTTTAGTGTCCATAGTGCAGAAATTTAAACTGGAAAAAACGCATTTTCGAACTAGTAAAATATCATAGCTCATGCATACAAATTTTGCTCCTTGAATCTTTGCAAATCCTGGGAAGAGACTTTAATGTCATGTGGGACAATGTTCTGGGGTGACTAAACTTCAAAAGAGTATTCAAAGATTGTTGCAAATAATCCACTGCATTTCAAAAGGAACAATGATGTACATAATTATAATACCAGAAGGCAAAAGGACATTCAGTACCCTACAAGAAGTGTGTCTTTATCACAACAAGACGTGCACAGTGCTACAACCAAAATCATTACACACCTACCCAATGACATAAAAAGTCTGACAGACAGTAAAGTTGTTTTAGGAAAGAAACTGGAAAAGTTTCTTCTTGGCAGCTTCAATTCCACAGAATAATTCCTACTTTTGTAATGTGTAAAAGGTGATAGGTAGGAACTACTAACTCACAACACTACTAAAAGAAATTTAAAAATGGGAAAAAAGTTGTAGGTAATCAGCATGAAGCCAGATTTATGTATGAATGCATAGTGTGAGTGTAAAATAGCTTGTCTCGTATCATTACTACAATTCGTACAAAAGATCCACAAAACATTGAACTAACTGCTGTTAGTATCTTGTTCATTCTGATATCGCGAAACGTCATACAAGGACATCTACAGTTGTAGAGCTAGAGAAGGCAGATTTCTTGTGTAGACTTATACATGTATGTTTACCGGGAATGGCGTTGTTATGATGTGTAATCGTCACCAGCAATGAATGCACTTGGTGTTTTCATATAGTATATGTGTGCAAAGAGGTATATACGCATGTTTATCGGGAAAGTAGCTGTTATGATGTGTAAACCTAACCAGCAATGAATTGACTTGGTCTTTCCGTGTAGTATATTTATGCAAAGTTCATTATACTATCTATTAATTGTAAATAATGTGCCTTTCCTGTACTTTCTTACCGATTTTACAGCGTTTGATTACGCTGCAGTTCCTGTGGAAGAGACTTTTTCCATAGACGTTTTAATAGACTATATTTTTCTGTTATTTGGTGTGAAGTGTGCCAGTGTTCCATCTGCTTCATTTCCATGTGATGGAAAATGACTTGAGAATCTCTGCACTAACACAACAGGAGTGCGATGTATTTAGGTCACTAGCTGGTAAAGTTAAATCGTGCACTATGTGTGTCGTGAGAGTGGGAATCACTATGCCGAACATTATTAGCACTGTTACTGAGGCAGCCTATTAGCTGCATTTATATGTCGGCAGCTCCTTTTGAATAGTTTAATTGATAAGAACATTTGGAATTACGACTTGTAACGCCTTCCATACACTTAATCGTATTTTATTCAGTGACAAACACTCCGCTTCTCCTGGTTTTCCCAAACGCACTTCACACGAAAGTGATTGTTTCACTGTTACTTTTGTGTGGGTCCAATTCCAAAAACAGTAGCCTGAAATGTATTTTCCAAAGAGGGAAGTGAATGAAAATATTTTTCTTAGAAAGGTTATGGCTGACACAGTATTTATGCCTTATCAGCTTCCATTGTTTCCCAAACAGCATGGCCTACACAGAACCACCAAATGTGAACGCCCCTATTTGTGTCATTAATGTTTGTATGGTAGGTATTCAAGCTCAGAATTCTTAAAAAGTTGGTTGCATCTGGGTATATCTTTCTGTAGCGCTTTGGTAGTGCCACAGGAAGAGGCTACATTGTCAGCACCAATGGGAATAGCATTCCTTGCTTGTTTTACGTAGAAATGTTAGCAGAGTAATTTTCTAAGAATGCACATCACATATGAAACAAAGCTTTATTGTTCATATGGTGAGATACAACTGTGCTAACTTCCGTATATTAAGTGAATTAATCATACAGAGAAAATTGTGGGACTATATTGTACTCGTTTCTTGTTATTTATTTCCACAATGAAAGGTAGTTTTATATACAAAACAATTACTATTTTGAATACAATACATTGTTCTTTAAAATCAAGAACTAAATGATGAGTAAGATTTTCGTCTTTTTTTTTTTTTTTTTTTTTTTGCCTGATCACTGCTAAATAAAAGCTTTGCGGGAATTGTTATGATTTCCTCATTTTAGACCTATCATATGTAAACATAAGTGGAAAGTATTAACACTCACTATGTGCTACACCCTCAAATAAGTATTTACTAAATATGCATGACATTTGACATCCAGAAAAACATAAAATCTTTCCCTACAGTCATTCACAAACCAAGAATTAATCCCAGTGACAGCTATGAACAGGTGAAGTACTGTGAAATTTTATAAAACAAAAAATAAATATATCTTCTTTGACTGATATCAGTGCCATGTACATATTAAGACTAAATTACAACTGTCAACATAATTGGGGTTTTCTAGGTGAAAATCAAGGAATCCAAATTTCATTGAATGAAAGAGGTTTGGTACGTAAATATAAACTGGCAGCCGTATAACAACCTGTGTGCGTAATAGTCCTCTCAGATACCTGTCACTTTGTCTGTCTGGTTAACATCTGCACTCAGCAGCGCTGCTGTTCTGCTGCTTGTTCGCGCCAGACAGTCCAAACTGGACGAGGATGACGACGTAGGTGGTGACGGTGGCTGTGAAGCTCCTCAGCAGAGACAGATCGAGCGTGAAGAACCCCGCTGCGCTGTAGCGCAGTCGACTGCGCGCCATCTGCTCTCCGAAGAGCTGCAGCTCTTCTTGACAGCCGCTTCTAGCAGGCAGCGGTAAGAGCAGAAGTTTCTGGACCAGCCGCTGTGTGCGGGCGGTCTCTTGCACGACCATGTCGCTGCTGTACGCTGTGGTCAGTAGACGCCCCACCATGAGTCCAATCCACAGAGAGAACATGGTGATGACTTGACCCCTCGGTATTCCTGGCCACACGGGCTTCAGATCTAAGAAGACAACAACATTGATGTAAATGTACGTCACGATGCTCACGAAACAGCTGACCACTTCTACGAGATTTTGTACTCCGTAAGCCGCATTGACGGCTTTACCCATTTCGATAAGGAGGCAATATATTTTGCGCAAATTTCGCAGCTGGCTCGCGTCTTCCTCCGTCACCATTACCTGATTACAGCTGGGTACATCGTTTTTAGGTCCGTTGACAATTCTTTGAGCCCCAGAGTGGAGTGAGGCAAAAGACTTCTTGACAAAAAATTTATCGTCACGCTCTAGATCTTTCGTTTCTGGTGTATTACTTAAGAGTTTCGAAATCTTAATGTCGAGATCTCCTTCTGCGTCCTTGGTAGATAGGAAGAATAACTGCAGAACATACCTGTTCAGTCTTGAAAATCTCATTTTTAACGCCACATTGAGAATGAGATATTGTAGAATAGCGACGTTGCTCATGAAGTGCATGACAAAAATAGCAAACAGAAAAGAAATTTTCAAAATAGGCAACATGAGCCATGTAATGTCAGCATATAAAACCACGGAATAAAAGGTGACTGCTACAACACCCCACACCAAACGAGTTGCGAGACGTAAATATTCTGTGTCTTCGTCTCCATACAAGAATTCATCGACTGAAATTAGTTTTGAGCAGAAATTTTCGACGTGTCTTTGTTTTAAAGTAGAGCTGCGAATAATACACGTTAAAGCTGCAGCCGTAGCGAAGAAAATATTGCAGGCGTCCGAGTACTTAGCAAGGCTCTCTACAGTTTTATAACTCTCTGGTAAGCGCACCAGAAGAGTATAAAGGGCGCAGAAAAGGATCAGCAGAGCGAGCGATATACAGTACAGTCTCGCCTTGACTGTTACCGTTATTTTTACATGCTTCTTGTCAAATGAAACTGGACATGTACCGAACAATTTACACAGAACGAAGAAGTACCGGATCTCTGTGTAGCGCTTCCATAGTCTGTCCATCATTACTTACAGACTTTACTCGAATTGATCAGCTCGCCGAGTGTGAGTTCCCAGTAGGGCGAGTAGAAGACGTTACAAAAAGTAATATTCGTAATGGAATTTCATCGATCCGCTAGAAGTCCTTGTTAACCTCCCACGAGAAAATTACTTCCTTTGTTTATTTTTCGAAAAAAATTATCCAGGAACTCTTAAAGATAATTAATTTCCCTTACAATCGTTTTACTCAGTACAATCACTCGCTTGTTAATATCGCGGCTATTATGTTGTCTCTCATGTACTCCTAAATAATTTGGTAGAGCATGCTTTATCTTGAAAGGAATAAAAAATCAATTTAGGAACTCAGTTAACATGTAAACCAAATTTGTCGTAAAGTATGATTGTCACTCACACTGACATCCCTCATCCTATTATTTTCCCCCAGAACAGCACGCAATATACAGTCGTACAGGGTGGAACACAACGAGGTTTATTTTCAGAGGCCAGGATGTGAGAAATTAAAAGAACATTCTCTAACACGTAGGAGTGTTAATCTTTACAACAGCGAGGGACGAGTTGCTTCTTGATAACGTCATCCAGACAGGAAGACTTCTACAACACCTCTGTTGTCTTTTCGAAATGCCAGACACCAGACCACGTCTGACAATACTATGTCCTTTTCCTGCTATGAAAGTGGAAGCTTATCATGGCATTATTTAACACGGTATATAACTGTAACATCCATTTTGTACAGGCTTATTTGGTCCCTGTATCTCAATATACAGGATGTTTATAATTAAACTTTTCGCTATTTGAGCCAGTGTAGACCAATACCAACGCAGCTCTTCACGACTGTCGTCGCATTACAGGAATACGAATGGTTCCTCTTCCAGCACCGCGGTTGAAGAACGTGATTCGGAAGTTCGAAGTAACTGGCGATTTTGGAATTGCTTCTGGAAGAGTTCGACTCCGAAATGCGCCGCAAATTGCTGAAGAAGTTACTGTTGCCATGGCTGAGGATATTGGACACAACGTGCGATCTTTAAGAAGTGCGCGAGCTATGTCACGACATTCCGTGGGCTATCGTTCGAAAAGTGCTGAGAACAGTTGTGAAATGGAATCCACGCTGTAGTGCAAAGAGACGGTCGTCAGAGCGAGCAACGTTTATAACCTGGAACGTACGCGATTAGCATATATTGCCTTCCCAAGTAGAAACCAAAATGTTTTTTTCTCTTCTATGCTTCATTCGTTATTTGTCTTCCAAGTGTCGTTAGAAATGTTTCCACAAAGTTTCATTGTCCTACGGTCACTCGTACTTAATGAGGGTCCTCTCAAATGGCGGAAGTTTAATTACAAGCAGCCTGCATTCGTAATGGTAGACAAGTAATGAAACAATTAAATGAGCTTTCATAAACTTTTATGGAGCAGACCTGAAACGAATATTAGAAAGTAAAAAATTACTGCAGAAAGTATAGCAACATACAGAGCAGAAATATGTAAAATAACTGAAAGATGTAATAGGAACTTATTGTCAATGCAGATAGGATTTTGTAGCGGTGACTGTGGCTTGATGCTAGAGGATAACATTAAAAATGAAGACGTATGGAAGAGAATGAACTAGAGCAACACTTTAATGGATAAATGGAAGCAGAACGACAGAGATGGTGTAGACATTGCATGCCGTTTGAGTGGGGAAAGATGACTTAAGAATATGATGGAATGGGTTCCAACTAATAGCAGAAGACGAGGACGCTCGAAAACATCGTGACAAAAATGAGTCAGAACAGCTATATCAAAGAGGAATTTACGAGCAAGAGTGGAATGATAGAAGACAATTGCAGGTAGGATGCGAGAAACAACCATAATGTAGTATTAAATCGGAAAAATCACCAACCTACGCAGCTTTTATTGACTCACAATTAAACAACCACAGAATATAGTTAACATTCACAAAACCTGAAAAACTGCGTCGAAGTGAAGGATCAGATTTAATGATGGAAGAATAATACTACGAAGTCAGTAAGTCCTCTCAAAGCCCTTATCAGAAGAGCAATTCATTATCCGTATAGCAATCCTTAGTCCAGTCTAGCAGAGAGTATTCGGACGAAGTATTAGTATTCCTCTTGACAGGTGATAAAATAAGGCTTCATTCTTTGAAAAAAGAGTTAATCGTTGTTGAAAGTAGGTTTAGAAATAAACACAATATATTTATTGACAACTCTAAAATCATTGCTCATACAACAAGCGAGGTGGTGCCGTGCTTAGCACACTGAATTCGCATTCAGAAAGACGATGTGATGGTTCATATCCCTGTGCCACCATCCGGCTTTAGGATTTCCGTGGTCTCACTTAATCGTTCCTGGCAAAAATCGATGTTGTCCTCTGAAAAGTATTTCCTTTCCCAGTCTTTCGTAATCGTAGCTTGTGCTCTGGCTCATAGTACCGCGGCGTCGACGGGAAGGTAACTCCTAATCTTCCTTCTACTTCCTTTGCTCAAGCCCTCGCTGTACTAGGTTTCAAGATGTCTACGTCCTGATATTTCTATGAGAAAGAGCTCTTTTGTCTTGATTGAGAAGCAGAACAGACCGCAGCTGCTGGGACATTTGTAGAGAGGTCACTTTGGATATCAAAATAATTCTGGTAGCTGTTCCGTTCCTGTTTACTAATGACACCTGCGTTGCTGCTTGTCATGGATATATTAACATAGAGTAGATATTCATCCTTGTAGGTTAGAAAGAGGAAATTTTGACGCGGTATATCTTAATTATAGGAGCGTCTATGGTAAGATCGCAGAGTTAATTACCTTCTTGTTATTGTGCTCTGCTTTTCGAAGACTGGTTTGATACAGCTCTCCATGGTGATCTATCCTGTGGGAGGCTTTTGGTTTATGAGTAACTACCACTACCTACATCCATCTCAAGCCTGTTACCCTATTTATGACTTGGTCTTCAACCACGATTTTTACCCCCTACACTTTCTTCCCCTATCAAACTGAAAATTCTTCAGTGCCTCAGGATGTGGCCTATCAACATTTCCTCTCTTTTGGTCAAGCTGTGACTTAAACTTATTTTTCGCAAATTCGATTCAGTATCTGCTCATTTGTTATTCGATCCAACCATCTACATCAACGCGTAGTATTGTCCGTACAGTAGTACTAGGAACATAAAGCTAGCAGAAGCCAAAGATGAAAAGGGAGTGAAATCGTAAGCTCAAATTGGAATAGTTTGTGTTTGCAGTAAAGCTAAGCAAGGCAGGTAATCCGAAGCAATTACATACCACCTGTCACATGGTCTGTAATGGCAAAACGGCTCCGAGAAAACTTGAAATCACGGTAACAGGAGGTGGTTTCTATTTGCCAGCTGAAGGAAGGGTGAGTCACGAGATTAAAATGTGTCCTAGAGACAGGAATTAGTATGGGACACTTTTAAACGTGTAACCAGTAGAGAGAAACATTACAGGGCGAGTCAAAAGTCCTTGGACACCTTCATAAGTTGGAAGATTAAAGGGAAAATTGAAATGTGATAATGGTAACATAGGTTTGACGTAGGCCGCAACTTTTGGAGTGAATGTCATTCATGGCCGCCGTCTTGAAGTCCGCCATTTTGGTTTCAAATCATTTTTTTTAAAATGTGAACATCATATAACACTCGCTTGTGCTCTGGAATTGAGTGGTGTAATTTGTTTTTGCCTATCTTGTACAGTTTAGAAGTTATTAATGTTCAAAGTTACCTTGATACCGACTCATGTCTCTCTTTGTTCCAGGTGAACTAAAGTGGGTCTGACAGGTTAAAAACTTTGAACATTAATAACCTCTAAACTGTACAAGATAGACAAAAACAAATTACACCACTAAATTCCAGAGCTCAAGCGAGGGCTATATGATGTTCCCATTTTAAAAAAAATGACTTGAAACCAAAATGGCGGAATTCAAGATGTCGGCCATGAATGACATTCACTCCAAAAGTTGCGGACCACATCAAACCTATGTTACCATCATCACATTTAAATTTTCCCTTTAATCTTCCAACTTATGAAGGTGTCCAAGGACTTTTGACTCGCCCTGTATTGTGCGTCTACGCTATGCCTATGACCCACGGTAAACAGTCATAACTGGATACACCTAGGAGCAGCCATCAAAGCCCTGGAATTATCAAACAAAAATTGTAGGAAAAACTGAAGTCGGGCAGATGTTCACTGGATGAAACTTGATGAACTGTAATTCATTCACGAAAGGAGTGACTTACAAAACGCTCTTTCGGTTGATTCTTGAATATTGCTCATCAGTCTGTAAGCCCTAATGGAAGAGATAGGGAAGGTCCACTAAGAGCAGCAACACACCGGCTCGCCGCCCACCACAGTGAGCGGGCCCCGTTGCTAGCTGCAACGCAATCGCCCGCCAACCGCGGTTCTGCGATTTCCGCGTGCTGCAGCGCACTGGCCCGTCGGAAGCTGCCGTATGTGGCCTTTATAGTGGGACTGTCCGTCTCTTCCGCGGGGTCGTCCCGTTGCAGTTCTTGCTCTATCAGTCGTTTCGATCGGAATACCGCGTACGGAAGGATTTTTCTTTTGTTTTGTTCGAATTGTTGGAAATAAGAGACCAAAATTAAAGTGTCGGCTGAGGGCATTGGGCTCTCGGTAGGTTCATTGAAGAAGGGAAGACGCGACACAGGCAGAAAGCACATATACTGGGTGCATCATTTCCTGCAGAAAAGAAATACCAATAGGGCTTTTATCACCTTTGACAGTGATCTGAGAAACCATGAGGATAATTTTTTAATTATACCAGAATGTCAACATCTTCCTTCAACGAACTACTTTCCAAATTTAGAGGAGCAATAACTGGAATTACTCAAACTTGCAGTCATATATAGATCATCAGGAAAAGCAGTTAAGTTTACCATTGTATTTAAATATTTGAATATCATAAGGTTTCATATTACTCCGTATACAGATGAATGATACAAACAATTTCATTGAAACTTAATACCAATTGTTTACATTATTACACACTTTAAACGGTTCGAAATGGCCACTTGCTAGGGAATGTTCCGTTATATGAGATGAAATTGATGCACATTTTGCATCTGTTACATTTCCACAAACATTTGTGTAGCTAGTTGATGGGTGGCCAGTATTTATACAACTGGTATTCCGTGGATAGTTCTGGGGTCGCAGGTTCTGTTGACAAGAGCATGCAAGATCACTTTCATAATATTGTACATCTACATCTACATGGATACTCTGGAAACCACGTTTAAGTGCCTGACAGAGGGTCCATCGAACCACCTTCACGATTCTCTATTATTCAAATCTCGTACAGCGCGCGGAAAGAACCAAAACCTGTATCTTTCCGTACGAGCCCTGATTTCCTTTACTTGATAGTGGTGATCGTTTGTCCCTATATAGGTCGGTCTCATCAAAATATTTTAGCATTCGGAGGAGAAAGATGGTGAATGGAATTTCGTGAGAAGATTCCGCCGCAACGAAAAACACCTTTGTTTTAATGATGTCCAGCCGAAATCCTGTATCACTTCAGTGACACTCTCCCCCATATTTCGCGATAATACAAAACGTGCTGCCCTTCTTTGAACTTTTTCGATGTACTCCGTCAGTCCTATTTGCTAAGGATCCCACACCGTGCTGCAATATTCTAAAAGAAGACGGTCAAGCGTAGCGTAGGCAGTCTCCTTAGTTGATCTGTTACATTTTCTAAGTGTCCTGCCAATAAAAAGCAGTCTTTGGGGAGCCTTCCCCACATTTTCAACGTGTTCCTTCCAATTTAAGTTGTTCGTAATTTTAATTCCTAGGTATTTAGTTGAATTTACGGCCTCTAGATTAGACTGGTTTATCGTGTAACCGACGGTTAACGAATTCCCTTTAGCACTCATGGGGATGACCTCACACTTCTCGTTATTTAGGGTCAGCTGTCACTTTTCGCACCATTCAGATATCTTTTCTAGATCGTTTTGCAATTTTTTTTGATCTTCTGATGACTTTATTAGTCGATGAACGACAGCGTCATCTGCAAACAACCTAAGGTGGGTGCTCAGTTTGTATACCAAATTGTTTATATAGATAAGGAACAGCAAAAGGACTATAACACTACCTTGGCGAACGTCAGAAATCTCTTCTGTTTTATTCAATGACTTTACGTCAGTTACTACGAACTGTAACCTCTCTGACAGGAAATCACAGATCCAGTCATATAACTGAGACTATATTCCATAAGCACGCAATTCCACTACGAGCCGCTTGTGTGGTACAGTGTCAAAACCCCACCTGGAAATCCAGAAATACGGAATCGATCTGAAATCCCTAATCAATAGCACTCAGCACTTCATGTGAATAAAGAGCTAGTTGTGTTTCACAAGAACGATGTTTCCTAAACCCATGGAGACTGTGCGTCAATAGACCGTTTCCTTCGAGGTAATTGCAATCCGGAGTGGCCGTGCGGTTCTAGGCGCTACAGTCTGGAACCGAAAGGACCGCTACGGTCGCAGGTTCGAATCCTGCCTCGGGCATGAATGTGTGTGATGTCCTTAGGTTACTTAGGTTTAATTAGTTCTAAGTTCTAGGCGACTAATGACCTCAGAAGTTAAGTCGCATAGTGCTCAGAGCCATTTTTTAGAGGTAATTCATTACTTTCGAACACAATATATGTTGTAAAATCCTGCTGCATATCGACGTTAACGATATGGACCTGTAATTTAGTGGATTACTCCTACTACCATTCTTGAATATTGGTGCGACCTGTGCAACTTTCCAGTCTTTGGGTAAGGAACTTTCGTCGAGCGAACGATTGTATATGATTGTTAAGTATGGAGCTAATGCATCAGCATACTCCGAAAGGAACCTAACTGATATACAGAGTGGACCAGAAGACTTGCTTTTATTAAGTGATTTAATTTGCTTCAGTACTCCGAGGATATTTACTTCTACCTTACTCATGTTGGCAGCTGTTCTTGCTTCGAATTCTGGAATATTTACTTCGTCTTCTTCTGTGAAGGCATTTCGTAAGCTGTGTTCAGTAACTCTGCTTTGGCAGCACTGTCTTCGATAGTATCTCAATTGCTATCGCGCAGAGAAGGCATTGATTGTTTCATGGCGCTGACATACTTCATATACGACCAGTATCCCTTCAGATTTTCTGTCAGGTTTCGAGACAAAGTTTCGTTGTGGAAACTGTTATAATCATTCCGCATTGATGTCCTCGCTAAATTTCGAGCTTCTGTAAAAGATCGCCAATCATGGGGATTTTGCGTCTGTTTAAATTTGGCATGTTTGTTTCGTTGTTTCTGCAACAGTGTTCTGATCAGTTTTGTGTACCAAGGAGGATCAGCTCTGCCGTTTGTTAATTTATTTGGTATAGATCTCTCAATTACTGCTGATACTATTTCTTTGAATTCAAGCCACATCTGGTCTACACTTACATTATTAATTTGGAAGGAGTGGAGATTATCTCCCAGGAAGGCGTCAACTGAATTTTTATCTGCTTTCATGAATAGGTATATTCTTCGTTTATTTTTGATGGATTTGGAGGTTACAATATTCAGTCTCACTACGACAACCCTGTGTTCACTAACCCCTGTATCGGTTTTGACGCATGTTATTAACTCGCAAAACATTGATTTTAGTTATTGCCCTTATGTGCTCAGGTACTCATTTAAAATCATTCAACAAAGACTACAGAAAGTGGCGATCTGGATCTTAGTCGTTTCTCGCTAGACTTTCATTCAGTGCCCCAACAAGCTGTACTTCTATGTTCGCAGTTTCTGTATTATTTGCACTTTTCTTGTTTGGTCATGACCTACACTCTGAGATCTCATATGGTTCTTCAGTAGGCTCCGCTTCTGTGTCCTGTACTCTCAGCTGAACTCAAACTGTCATCTTTATTATCTCTGCCACAAAGTTTGTAAGAAACATAAGATGGTTGAAGTAGATATACGTGGATTTCCGCGTAGCACCTGATTCCCTTTTGAAACTGCTAACTTCCCGATATTCTTTCAGGAAACTATCCCACAGATTTTCCCATTTCTTTTGCTGCGACAGATCCGAAATAAATATATTTTATATTTTAGGTACTCGGCTCCTCGATGCTCTTTTGCTGAAATCGCTTGGGAAGAACTACAGTTAGTGAAATTTTGAAGCAAGTTGTCAAGCGATATGGAACAGGATTAAAGCAGGAAGCGTGCCTCAATCGACGTCAGAATCTTGGTTAGACATAGCTGAAAATTTTTAATCCAGGGCACGTTCTCCCCATGTTGTAGGATCTATAGATGGGAAGCATATCCGTGTCATAAAACCAGTAATACAGGGTCGCTTTATTACAATCATAAACATTTTTTCTCAGTGATTTTAAAGGTACTTGGTGAAGCAACTATAAGTTCATATATGTTGATGTTTGGGCATATGCAAAATGTAGTAATCCATCGATTTCAAAGATTAGTTGTTGCACAAACATCTGATGAATGAAAATTTAGGAATACCTAATGATGAGGAAATAGAAGGCATTCAAGTCAAAATTCCTCGTTTTATTGATGGTGATGAGGCATTAGAAGAACATGTTTTACTACCCTATGTAGGAAATACTTTAAGTAAAAACAAAATAATATTTAATTATCGGCTCAGCAAAACACATAGATATATTGAATGCAATTTTGGCTAATCAACTGCGGATATTACATCGTCCTTTAAATGTTAACATAAACTTGGAAAATAACATTCCCAAAGCTTGTTGTGTACTTCACAACATTACAAGTGAAAAACTGAGTGTTAATTCTGAGAAGGCTTTACACAAACCACAAGAAGGTTTATTCACAACAGAGACGTACTAGCAGATTACTTTGTAAATGTCAATTCACTACAATGGTAAGATCGATTTGCTTAGCATCTAACGCACCAAACACATATAAAAAAATATAATGATATTGTAAAAATAAACATCCATTAATTTACGCAGCTTTCCTTCTCGTGATAATTCTGTTCGTCCAAATATGTTTACTGTCTCTTCCCTAAACTCATATTTTAAAAATATGCCGCGGTATTCTTACACCTCCATATTCCAGACGGCTGGATGTTTTTCCACTTCGAAAATAAGTTTCTCTGTGCCAAAATCCATCATAGTGTGATAGCGGCATACGTCGGGCGTAAAACGAGGCAACGTGTGACGATTCGTATGCACGTTTGTCGAAGTCGAGTCGATTCCAATACACGTTTGTTGAAGTCGAAAACGGCGCTACCTCGTCACTGTGCGGTTGTCAGGTTCCCGAGGGGAGGTCTGGTCCCCTATGTTCCTTATAGAGCCGCCATATTGAGACTAGAGCAGACGACACAGTGTTATGTCGCTAGGGAAGAGAGCGGCTGCTTTCGGAAATTATTATGGTTACGAAAACAGTTTGCCTATCTCTTCTATCAGAAATTATGTATTTAGGTTCAAAAATAAAATTCTCACTATTTGTAGGACCAATATTGCTCATTTAGTTTGAGTAAAACGGCATACCTTCATAAATATTTGTACCTGGTCACTGTAAACGAAGTCACACCAAGCCGTGACTGTCACGTCTGCTACAGATGTCGCTGGACGAATAGTTACATATGTTGTGCATTATTACTGGTACTACCTTTATACAGAGAAAGTTGTATAGGTATGTGAATATGAAAACAGCACCATTTGCAAACTACTGGTTTTGAGGTACAAAAAATTTAGGGTTTAACGTAGCGTTTATGAAATTTACATCTGTACTGTACTCTGAATGAACAAACGAGTTGGAGAAACTGTGAAATGTATCACGTGAAAATCACCAATTAATTTGCATTATCTGCAAATTTGACTCGTTTCATGTGCCTAAAAACAAGAAAATGAATAAAAACAATGTTAGCAAGCGGAACAAGTCTGGCTAGGAAATATCACTAGGCATTCCGTTCCACTGACCTCACCCCTCAGACTTCTTTTTATTAATAATACTGTGCCTTAGTGATTGGAAGGCATGGAACAATTACAAACTATTTAAAGCATAACACACAGCTTTATATTCCCTAGATACCTTTGGGGAAAGCAGAATTTTGTTAATAAAAAGGCCTTTGGCCTTTTTCCTTCCAATGTAATACAATTTACTAAATGTATCTTTAGCCAAAAGTCATGCTTACCAGTATTGCAGTGAGAATGAATCTGGTCACATTCTGTACAACATGCATGCCTCATAAAAAAACACTGAGAAATACAGCCAGTCCGGTAGATACCAACTTACCTGCAACTGCTGTTAATCTGTGTATATGGGCCAAACATACAGGAATTTCAGAACCAGGTATACAGAACACCTCAGAGCACTGAAAAGCAGTAGCTCACACTCAACATTTGCAGACCACCTGATACAAACAGTCACCAGCCAACAAACATTGAAACTGACTTACACGTCCTAAAAACCAGTAACAGCTTATACCAAAAATTAACTATAGAAGAAAACTATCACATCCAAAAATCAATAGCCCAAGGAAAGAAAGTACTCAATGAATACACACCACTGTGCAACAAAACACTCTTCGCCACAGTAGAAGAACTATACAAATAACACCCGCACCAAAAATACTCAAGGAAAAAAAAAATGTTTTTCTCTCTCTCTCTCTCTCTCTCTCTCTCTCTCTCTCTCTCTGCCCCATTCCTCAACACACACACGCACACCCTCACAAACCATACACCACTGACGCCTAACAAATACAATTCAAACCCGCGCACATCATCCAGTCACACACGCTATGAAACAAGTGAATACCACAGAGCCACAGCAAGACGTAATGGCAGCGAAAACTAGGCCTGTGTTTTGAGAAATCGAAAAAACGCAGTGCCAAGCGACCACAGGTCACGAAGTAAGCCTATTTACTTCTGCAACAACATAGGAGAATGCACCACAATTTCAAAACAGTAAGTTACACACAAAAACGTGTTACAGACTCATTTCCTTTCGTAAATGCATAACAAACAGAAACATAAATTAAGTTTTGCTGTTTGCAGATGACACGTTGAATAATGTGTAGCAGAATAGCAACCAAAACAAATGGACAATAGCATCATGTAGGGTATGTTAACTAATGCATACATCCACTTTTCGACAATTAATCTATAAATGGAAATTTGATATAATGTTATAAACAACACAAATGTTAATATGTAACAACGATTTTACAGTTAAAAGTAAAAATTAAACCCACTGAAGATAGCACAAAAGTGCTGAAACATGTATGGGTGAAATAAAACAGAAAACGAGGTGTCTTGCATAAGGCGGAATTTCTCATCCCATTTTCGTACCAAGCACGGACATTACAAGAAGAACTGCACCACAAGATGATTAATCTCAGTTTTTACTTAAATTTTCTGAATGCTACTGAACTTTCTTAAACTGCTGAGTGGAGCTGAACCTACTGTCTCTTTACTTGTTTTCTTATCATTTCAAACACTGACCTACAGAATTTTCCCTGACAAATACAACTCAAATGTATCCTATTCATTTATGGCCCACAGTATAAAAGTGCAACGCAGTCTGAATGCAAATAGTTAACGTTAAGGAATGGCTCTGAATTAGAAGAAATCCTAACAATAACCTACACGTTTTCATGACTCACTTACCTCACAGAAAATCTTCATGTCACAAACTACAGCAAATTACAGCAAGCAGCAACTACACCCAGCTAAATAAGAAGATACTAACTACTGTAGGCTCTAACGACTAATAGGTATGTGATTAGCAAAGTAAAGATTTTGTTGCAGAGAAAACAATGTATTCAGCAGACATAACCTTAATCATGTGACATCCAGTTCCAAAAATTATGTATTCGTCAATAATTCCATTATCCAAGCATTAGCAAGTACATCAATCATCATTTTACAATTCATTTCCAACGAATATTAAATCTCCATGAAGGACACACGTCCAAATCCTCCGTTCGCGTTAACGCTGCTAACTTCCATCACTGCTAACTATCAAACATCCTACGGCGAGTCTGATCAACCACACAGACTCTTACAGAGGGCGCACAGTGTTATCAGTGATATTAATGCAGTCTATAGCGCTACCAACATACAAACATATAAACAGGCTACATACTAGGTCAATGTCAAGCTTTGGCAGAGTGAGTCAGTAGAAGTTTTTTTATCTTAGACTGAATCAGACTATGTTAAGGTGTGTTAGAGTGAGGATGCAGACAATGTTAAGCTGTGTTAGTGTGAAGAAGCAATGACAATAATGTGTTTCCAATTTAAAGTGTCAAATTATCAATTTGTTCAGTCAGCATGTGAAGGAGCAAGTCTTATGGAATGTCCAAGGTAAAGATAATAATGACGTTACTTTTGTTTACTATTGTCGCGTCTTTGAACTAACTTGGTTATTGTACTGAATGTTGCTAGATTTGAGAGATAGGAAATTGCATTGTTTGGATGTTAAGAAGTTCGTTAAATTTAAAATCTGCCTTGGGCATTTTTTACAGTATACAAAAAACTTATTGTTGTTATTTATGAGCATATTTCATTTTCTTACCAGCCTTCCTGTACAGTTCCAACCAAGTATGTTCCATAAACAGTTAGATTTGCAATTAACAGAGAACTCATTGCACTCGAGTGTCTCTGTGTAGATACAGTTACTTGCAGCAAGACAGAGCAGTACTGCAGTGCTTTATTCAGATTGGCGCAGAATAGAGGTAAGGAGAAAACATTATGATTTTTTAAATTTTATGAGTCAGGGCCAAATTAAGTTATTCAGAGACAGATTTTGTGGTAAAATTTTGCGAAGGCAATTGCTCTAGGTTTCATGTTCAAGTTACTTATTCAGGTAGTTTATACTGTTCAAAATTCTTGGAGTCTGATTGCTCACTTATACGGTATGAAAGACTTCCCTTTTCATTACGACAAATAATTACTTTTACAGTGCAGCCTTGCCTTCATATTACGACAGTACAAGTTTCATTACGACAGTTAAATTACTATTACAGTTCAGAACTTACAATCACGGAGTACTTCGCTCTAATATTTTTATTTTATTCAGATAACTTTCAATAGTTTTTTGTTATTTAGGTAACTTTCAACTGCAAGAACTGACAAGTTAGAGAATTATCGCACAATCAGTTTACCAGCAACTTTTTCTAGTTTGCTGACAAAAACAATATACAGAAGAATCGAAAACAAAATTGATAATGTGTTAGGTGATGATCATTTTGGTTTTTGCAGTTTGGCAGTAAAGCCACCAAAGAGGCACATCTGATATTGCAGTTGATAATAGAAGGAAGACTAAAGAAAAATCAAGAAACATTCGTAGGGTTTGTCGACCTGGGAAAAGCGTTCGACAGTGAAAAAGGATGCGAGATGTTCGAAATTCTGAGAAAAATAAGAGTGAGTTACGGGGAGAGATGGGTAATATACAATATGGGCAAGAGCCAAGATGTAATAATAAGACTGGACGACCAAGAACGTAGTGCTCATATGAAAACGGGCGTGGGATAGAGATGTAGTCTTTCGTCTCTACTGTTCAGTCTGTATGTCGAAGAGGCAGTAATGGAAATAAAATAATGGTTCAGGAATGGAGCTGAAATTTAAGCTGAAAGGATAACAATGATACGAGTCGCTGATGACAGTGCTATTCTAAGTGAAACTGAAGAAGAATTACATGATCTGCTGAACGGAATGAGCAGTCTAATGAGTACAGGATATGGATTGAGAGTAAATCGAAGAAAGGCGAAAGTAATGAGATGTAGCCAAAATGAGAACAGAGAGAAACTTAAAATCAGCATTGACATTCATGAAGTAGATAAAGTTAAGGAATTCTGCTACCTAGGCAACAAAAAAATCAGTAACGGACGGAGTAAGAAGGACATAAAAATCAGACCAGCACTGGCAGAAAGGGTATTCCTTGCCAATAGAAGTTTACTAGTGTCAAACCTAGGCCTCAAGTTGAGGAAGATATTCCTCAGAAGGTATGTTCAAAGCACGGCATTGTATGCTAGTGGAACATGGACTGTGGGAAAACCGGAACGGATGAGAATCAAAGGATTTAAGAAGCAGTGCTACAGAAGTGTGTTAAAAATTAGGCGGACTGGTTGTGTAAATATGGAGGGGGTTCTGCGCAGAATCGGAGAGGAAGGATTATCTAGAATACACTGGCAAGGAAAAGGAAAAAGACGATACGATATCTGTAAAGACGTCAGGGAATTACTTCTATGGTACTTGACGGAACTATAAGGGCAAAAACTGTGGAGGAAGACAGAGATTGGAATACGTCCAGCAAATAAGTGAGGATGTAGGCTGCAATTGTCACTCTTATATGAAGAGGTTGTCACAGGAGAGAAATGCGTGGTGGGCCGCATCAAACCAGTCAGAAGACTGATAACTCGGCAGAAAGGAAAAAAAGTGATAGAACATTCCTTGTCCTTATCGACTAATCAGAATAGTCGGAGAGGAAGTGTGTACCAAGAAACTGTAAAGTGATTAACACCCGGCTCGGGGAGGCACCGTTCGCAAATCGATGTATCCCAAAAAAGTATAATTGATCCCCTGCCTACAATTAAACGTAGGAAAATGCATGGAATCCAGATTGTAACAGTTTTTCGTAATTATTTTGCTCAAATGGTCATTATAATTTCGTGCGGACAATTCACTGTGTTGTGTGTAAGTGCGCTTTTATACAAGAAGATAATCATCTAAGTTGCCTGCGTGAAAATGTTTGTATTAGCAAGATTTCTGTGTTCGAAAACCTTCTTTGGTAAACCGCCAAGGCTATTCACCGTTTCGACTGCGCGTGAAATTCTGTTCTCGCGAAAAGTCACCTAAATCTCATGAATATACACAGATATCGAAAGTGCCAAAATACGAGTAAGAACGCGCCTGAATTTTGTTGCACTAAATGTATGCTGTTGTTCGGTTATTCTTACATGATCGTCTGTTTGCTGCTTCAAAACTTTATGGTACTTTGTACGTGGAGATCAAGCTAGATAAATTTTATCTGATCTTTTCCTTATGTTACTCGAAATGAGAGCCGTTTGCTCGTTTCTTCAAAGGTTGGGATGGCAAGATTTGTAATCTACGAGATGACTATTATATTGTTTTCTTTACACAGTTGTTCCACTTTGTCATTACGTGAATTTGTTTCACTGTTTAAACATGTGTTAACTAATTTTGTGTTATTCGTTAACGTACGAAGCTGTTCTTTTTGTCAGAGTTGAGTTTTATTGCGTTCACCTACCTACTATTTCAATAGTGAATTTAAGGTGGTCGTGATGTTCTGTGACCTGCGAGGTTACTGCGCTCGGTAAGGTAGTATTTATTTTTGCAAGTAGCTCTTCTTTCTCGTTTCGTTGTGTCATTTTTAAATTATTTGGTTCAGTTCGAAGGCTGCTTAGCTTTGCCTCTAGCCTCGTAATAATGCATTTTAAGTCATTTCTAATCTTGTTTCGAGTTTCTACGGAAAGAATTTGTTGTTTTTTCTGTAGGTTCTTGATATCCTTACTAATTTCTCCTTGTGGTTTTGTGTTTTGTTCTAGCGTCTTCTCTATTTTCTAATACTTTTGATATCTTGTGTACTGTTTGAGTATAAGAAATGGGAGTAAAACCCGAATCGACTGTTTCCGAAAGTGGTTGTCGCAAAATTTCGCATAGCTGAAGCCAGTTTTCGCCTGCCGATTCATCTTCTGAAATTTCTTGTTCGCTGTTTGGCATGAGCTCTGTGTTCATGTCCTAATAAAGTACTCAACTGTGTTGGAAAGTTGTTTGCATTCTCCGAAATCTCTGGTAAATTACTTGTATTTATCGATTGTTGTGGTTGTTCTCTTTCATTAATAATCGAGCCATTACTTTGTGAGGTGATTTGCGATCTAGTAGTACGACGAAATACTGTGTTGCTATCCATAATGTTGAAACGTAAAAAGTGAATTATCGGACAAAACATCCATTTGCAGTTAAATAATCGAAATTAATAAATTCTTTTACGAAACAGGAAAATTTGCGAAATACCTACGTAACACTGAAATCGTTCACACAGTTTGTACTGTTGTCTGCCAACGCGATATAGATCTTCAATATTTCTTGCAAAAGGAGAAATAAATTTCACACAAAAGTGGCAGTAAAATTACAATAGTTGAAAGAGAAGTCAACTACAGATAAAACTAGACACAGAGTGAAGGATCTTTTTCACTAGTCACGCAGTGCGCTGATTCATTGTTCCATTACACTAAAGGTGAATTATTTACAACAGCAGAAAACAGATGGGGACATTACAAGCCTTATAGCCTTGGGTGTTTCGTTTTTATGAGTAAGCAAATATGGCGCTTCCATAGCTATACCACTACACCAATTGCTGCTGCACCATTTTGAAACCATTGTCGGTACCTCTACCAAGCCCAAGGTGGCATATTCTGACACGGGATCAAACCAACATGGGGTTTCAACGTGATCTGTCTTTTTCTCGTATTATTTCCGTGACTAATAAGGCAAAGAAATCCCAGTCGTCTCGGAATGGATAAAGTCGTATCCTGTGTGGTTTTCAGGGAATCTTATATCATTAGCCCTGAAAAATAATGGTAACAATGATGGATCATGCAGCCTTTCCTCCAAAGTAGACCACGTAAGACCAATTAAATTGAGTTCTAGTGAGTGTGGTGACCAGTTACGGGTGATCAGAGAAGTGTGAACGGGGTCTTGTTGTCTTGGAGCAGAGTGTCACCAGTGGGGGAAGAAACAATGTACCACGGGATAGATCTTATCAGCCAAATGGGTCATATAATCTTTGGCAGGAATGAGACGTTGCAGAGTAACCATGGAGCCCAATGAATACCAGTATATGACTGCGCAATCATCACTGAATGTCCATCATGTTTCACTCTTGCTTTGTAGACTGGGATACATGTTGGAAACAGCGTCAAGAAAAACTCATCTTACTAAATTATTTCATTGGTCCTCACTTCAAGTTGTATGGCTTTTGCACCACGTTTTCCTGTTACGGGTATTTGCTTCACTGATGTGTTGTTTTAGAATCGTACCGCGCCATATGAGTCCTAGCTTATAGTGCTCCCTTCGTGTTGTTTTGGTGCTGATAGGATTCGCTGGTACGACAGTCTATTCTGCAGTGCCTTTTGCAGCTATCGATCTCTTATTCATCGTCACAATTCTCTTCAGTCACCATCAATTTTCCCACTTTAGAATTCAAGTGGTTCAAATGGCTCTAAGCACTATGGGACATCTGAGGTCATCAGACCCCTAGACTTAGAACTACTTAAACCTAACTAACCTTAGGACATCACACACATCCATGCCCGAGGCAGGATTCGAACCTGCGATTGTAACAGCAGCGCTGTTCCGGACTAAAGTGCCTAGAACCGCTCGACCACTTTAGAATTCACTAAAATTCGACATAATACACTCACGACTGCATGGAACACTGTTATGACTACGACTGGCTCATGGAACGTACTGAGGACATTGCTCAGGAGATGTTTGTGGTCAGATACAACAGGAAAACGTGTAGATTTGGCTAGAATCAGCATTTATTTTCCAGTTTGCATTTCTCGCGGTATTTCCATATTTTTGTCTAACTCCTATATGTGCTGTAGGGCTAGAGACGAATGCACCCGGTCGGACAGTAGGTTCACATATTGTTTGCTAATGAGGTCGGTCCCTTTTCGTTCCCAAGTAAACATCTTCCTCACGAAAATATCGCCATCATCTGCCTGAGCGACAAATTGTTGGTACCTGGGATGCGTCGACTAGCGTCACTTTGACATATTCACACCTTATCATCAGTGTTCTAACAAGCTTTCAGGTGATATTTTTCCATGGTTGGAAAGTCAGATGATGTTCTGTGTGAGGTCACCGTAGCTGATCTCGATCGCTACGAGCACAGATCCACTGCCTGATATAAAATGTACCTGGAAAGGCATGAGGAAGGCGAAATGATTGTTCACGGGTTGACAGGTTCACAGACGTTATTTCAGTGATTACAATATCGAGTCAAATTTACAAAGAACTTAGCAGAATGAGACAACTAGAGAGTATGATAATGCATCCTCTGTGTCCTGGCTGCTTGCACTGCTTCCTTTGGGAAGGGTGCCATAAAGGCATTGTAACTGTTTTAACTGGTCCTACAAATCCAGGGTACTGGCAGTGGGACAGACCTGACGTCCGTCGTGGGCAGACCTGGGGATCTTGCTGGCCAAGGGAGTAACTAAACGTCACAGGGACAGTTAAAAGAAGGTACTATTTGAGGACAAGTATTATCCCTTTGAGTAATCGCAGGACGCTACTGTCGCATGACACGTAACACAGGATTGAGGATGTCCGTGACATACCATTGCGTCTCCAGAGAACCCTGAATGACTACCAGCGATGACCGAGAATCATACCCGACGGCTCAGCACAGGATGATGGCAGGTGTAGACATCACTGTGCCTCTCCTAGTCGCCGCCATACTCATCGCCGACTATCATCCGGGGTAGTGTAGAGTTGCGATTCATCGTTGAACACATGTGACACCATTGGCCAGCAGTCCACGCTTCCCGGTCACAGCACGACCGTCAAGAAGTTCGCGCTGTAGTGTTTCGGCGGCCAAAGCATGGGACGGTAAGTTCCAAGCCTGGCTGCTGCTAGTTGATGAACATTGACGCGTGATGGCTCACAGTGATGTAGAAAGTGCATCACTTGTTCCCGGATGGCAGTCGTAATGAATCTCTTGTTTCCGTATGGTAGGCGTAATGTGAAAGGGCTACGATGTGCTTGGTGTACAATACCTCATAGGTGTCATGTATAATTTTGGTATCTCAAATGACTGTGAGCGAGCAGCGATCTGTGTCGGTGTAGTTAAGTCAGTATCTCTGATGTTTAAGTTAAGTTAGTATCTCTGATGTGTGCGAGGGCGCAGAGGGGCAGATAATGTTAAACATTGGTAGAGGGAAGAAGTAGACTATGTTAAGCTGTGTTAGAGTGAGGAAGCAATGGGAATATTATGTTTAAAATTTAATGTCTTCATTTATCACTTCATTCAAGCAACACGATTATATCATGATTGTAACGGAATCTGATTTGTAACGGACGAAGTTTAATGGAATATCGAATGAAAGCATTATAATGATGTTACGTATTTTCACTATTACTGCGTCATCGTACTATCTTGGTTATTGTACTGATAGTTGGTGGATTTGAGACATTTAAAAGTGTATTGTTCGTGGAGCCAAGTGTGTTCGGAAAATACTTCGATTTGCAACTACCAGAGAACTCATTGCATGCCTTGAGTGTCTCTGTGCAGATACAGTAATTTGCAGCTTTAGCATAGCGGCGAGCAAGAAGGAGCAGTACTGCAAAGCATTATTCCGATTTGCGCAGAGTTGAGGTAAGGACTAAATATTTTGATGTTTCTTTCTTTTTTTTATTCTATCAGGGACAACCTATGTCATTCAGAGACAGTTTTGCAAAACTTATTATTGTAGGTTTCATGCCAAAGTTCATTATTGAGGCAGTTTATACTGTTCAAACTTCTTGCACTTATATTGTTAACTTTAACAGAATCAAATATTTCCCTTTTCATTACGACCAATAATTATTATTACAGTACAGTTTAAGCTCCATAATACGACAGTTCATTTATTATAACTCGGATCTTACAATCAGAAACACTGCGTCAGTAATATAATTTTTATCATTTAAAGATAACTTTCTCTATATTATTATTACTTAAAGAGAACTTTCACTTGGCGATGTCCTTGTACAATACGGGCGACCCAGGAATTGCGCACTGCTCCGTCTTACTTATTATTGCAAATTTGGCGCAACACGAATTTGTCTCTTTAGACTGTACTCCTCTTCAAATTTGACATCTATTGTTCACGACGTTGTCTTTTACATCTGTGATTTATATTTCTCTATTATCATGCAGCGTAGTACCTTTATCAGCAAATCACGCACTACGAAGAATTCGCAAAACTCTGATTTTCAAAATGTAACCGATAGCAACAATACCTTTGCTGATCATTCTGTTGCTACCATTACTAACCATATTTCTGACGTAATAATGCAGACGCTGTGTTTTTGCAACCGGATAGTCAGTGGCCGAACATTGTAGACACTCATGATTCTGACGTAACTCAACATTCCCATAATAATATTTGTCGCAATACTGATCCTTCACTTTCTGACAATAGTAATAGCATTTTCATGAATATGGAAGATTAACTACCTTTGCTAAAATCCGACTCCCAGTCTTTACGGAATTTTTCCGACAGAACTGTTACCCATAGCTTCATTTGACTACACACAATATGATTTTCTTGCAGCGAGTTCAAATCAGTCGTTTGTTTTAGTTCTTAGGTGAAATGAATAACAGAATAATGAACGTTTTGAGGAACAATCCACTCGTTTTGCTGAGGAATTCAAAGAAAACAAAAAGACACTTACGAAACGTTTTGACGAACAGTTAACTTGTTTTGCTGATGAAATAAAAAACAGTACCGAGACTCTTACAAAGCAGTTTCAAGAACTTAATCATAAAAGTTCCAAAAACAATGAGTATCTTACAGAGCGTCTTGATGCTAAGGCTACTCATTTGGAAGAGCTTAATCACGAATTCGAGGAGCATAAAAAATCTTTAGATGCGCTCCGCAGCAATCAGAAAGCAATCTCTGACGAATTAAAAGACAATTACAAGGTTTCAACAGATCACGTAAATTATACTATAACACAACTCACCAATGTCATATCTTGTTTAAGCGAACTAACAACAGATCATGACAACCTTAACCTGTGTCAGACAGAGAAGTAGCCGTTTATGAATAACTTAATACCATTTGTGAAACTCAGTGGCAAGACAAAGCCCTACGTATTGCTGAAATTAAAATGTCAGCACCTAGTGAAATTGTTGATCCTCTGCATAAGAAAACGCGTAGTCATGCTGTACAGTTACAGTCACTTAAAGATGATACTACAAAATTTCACGACCAATATGATAACCTGAAAGCTGAATATGATTAACTCGCCAACACAGTAGCACAAACAAAATTAAATTATGACAATCACTCTGAAGGTACACAATTGGTACACTTCACTGACACTGAAGCGTTTTAGTCACTTGAAAACTTTCGACAGGGACAGATGTAAACTGATCGTCAAATTAAACAGAACTTAATAAACAGAATGCTCGCTTCTCTGACCATAAGAGCGATACAATTTCTCACGACTGCTTACATAATTTTGCCACGCATTGTCACTTCGCAACCCCAGCTTACTAATCCGGTCAGACAAAAAGACTTCTTACAATCACATGACCACTCTCACACCTTTTTCTGTCGGCAGCATTCTTTTGATAATTTTAGAGCCGATGGATACAACTAAAAACATTTTACTATCTGTCAGGAAATTCAAAGTATTTCATAACGGTCCTAATTGTCTACATCCCTTGGACTGGATTCAGCAATTTACTTTTTCTTTGCCGCCAAAATGGCCAGTCTCTCATAAATTAGAAATTATTTGCAGCTTTTTCGGAGGGGAACCGTCTACGAGAATGCGACCTATTGCACGCCTGTGGTTTTCAGTTGAAGAATTTCAGTGTGCTTTCCTCGCAGCGAACTGGTCTGAGACGACACAGCGTGCTATGAAAGACGAAGTGATGAATTTACTGAATTTCAGCAACTCGAATTTTGAAACGTTAACATAATACTTTGAATACATGGTACAACAAAACCAGCATTTAATTGAACCCGTTAGGTTTGATTCACCTCTGCATTTCAAAACTTCCAGGATATCTGAAAATTGCGTTAAGAGTAGGTCAACAAACATCTAACATAATGCTTTTCTTGACGTTTCTCAGTTACCTGAAATTGATCAGTTGTTTCCTCAGCAGAAGAATGATAATAGCTTTTCTGACAAAAACCACAATTTTCACTACAAAGACAACGGTTGTCATTCTGGTACGTTTTTCAATCGCAATAAGAGTAATTATTTTGGGAATGAAAGATGTAACAGAAATTTTGACAATAATCATGATTTTAATGGCTATCAGCAACAACCTTTTCAGCACAACCAAGGTCTAATAACTACCAACAGCGGAATCAAAATTTTCACCAGTCAGCAATATCTTACTTCCGGAGAACACACAAAACAGCCTTTGCCGTAACAGTTGTCACAGCAACAAGCACTCTCGCAAAGTGATCCTGGTAACAGTTCTGAACATAGGAACACTTTCCGTAACTGCAGACAACAGCCTTACCAGCAAAACTCTTAAAACCTTAATTCCTGTAGGTACAGTAATAATTATTGTTGCTGATGTGAAGTATGCTATGCCAATGCACAGCATTTTCAAGGTCATAATGGGAATAAGCAGGGAAATAGAAATTTTAATCATAATTTCTTTAATAAAAGGCATTTTAATAACAACCAGGCTTTATGCTTCAGTGAACCAGATTTGCATTTTCATCCGCTACAAGGTAATCAAAATCATTCAGAACCCCAGCGCACTGTTCAAATCATTGACGTCGCACCTGTCTACGCACCGAACGGTACAGACGCTACGCAACAATGACTAGTGGACCGGGCGTCAGATGAAGCCGACGCCGCGCCAACAAAGGACATAGCATTCTGCACACGTTATAGATCACATGATCCACTTAGAAGACATCAGGGACTTACTGTTACGTGAAACTGAACCGCCTCTGAAACATTTTTATCATCCTGTTAGTATCTTTGAAGTTGGCAAACACTGATTAAAAGCAGTTCTTGATTCTGGTTCTCCCGCTACTTTCATGAGTTACGCAGCATTCAACCACTGCAATTCTGAGGATTCTTGTCCATTGGTGGATTTAAAAATTTTGCGCCCCTAGGCACACCATATTATACGCGCTCTCTCCAAAAAAACATGTTTTAAATAATAACTGTTACCCCATGACTTCACAATTGTCGCCTTGTGTGGGAGCGCTGTGAACTGTTTCGGTACTCTGTTATTTGTTGTTCTGAAGGACGCGTCAGCTTCAGCGGTCTAGTAGCGCTCAATCAAAATGTAATTTAGTTCCTGAACTGTACTCAGTGTACGGCAGCGGATAAAACAAACCTAAAACTGCATTGTGTTAACACACTCTTCTGTCTAAAGGCAACAAAACGAACACAAGGAAAATAACTTTCTTTTATGGCCAAAAAATCCAGCAGAGCGTGTAGGAGACAACGGATTATTGTTATACATTCGCATTCAATATCTTCTTTTACACGAAACCGTTGAAAATGAAAATAAAAAAATAGAATTACGATCAAAAAATTGAAGTGAACTTGTCATACATTAGAAATTAATACGTACTTTTATAGAGATTCGCTCAAAATTAAAATTGACCTTTCGTTTTACGATCTAATAACTTGAATGTGTAGCAGGTAAAAAAAGTTCGGTATTAATACTCGAATTTATAGGAAAGCGTAAGAAATGAAGATGAAATAGAGATAACTAAATACAAACGAAAAAACACAGAACTGGATGTGCTATTACATAATTTTACATACCGGTACTAGTGTGGGAAAATCAAATTTATTTTTTAATCTAATAGTTAACGTTAAAGCATTAGGGACTGCGTAGCTTGATGCTGCATAATAAGCGTACACAATACCTGTAATCTATGTAAGAGCTGAACAGTTTTGTACTGCAGCTACTGCTCTCACCATAGCTCTTTCTAATGGTATTAGCAAAGCTTTTATATATTTATCGACAGAACTGAACTACCTTACTTACTAATAATTTTTCATCTGAGCGTACTCTCCGATAACCTATATTTCTGCGATGACTATGCATTTCAGCAGACGCCAAGAATACGCATCAGTTGTAATATACTACAGTATCAGTATGACTTGACTCTACAGCGCCGAGTGGCCTGGGTCATTCGGGCATCGTTTAGTATTGTCGGGCGCCATCGGTCACGTCTGCGCGTAAACGAGGTTTAGTTCCACCTTCTGCCATCGGCAATTGTAAAATAAACAGGTAATACGCAGTTTGTAAATCCAGTGAATGTGCTCTAAGTTATAATAGAAATCACATTATATTCTTAAATTTTTCAGACTAATATGAATAAATAAACAAACTCACCAGTCAACAAAGTTTGTGTCTGGCTCTGACGGCAAAAAACTCGTTGATCATATCTTCATAGTTCAGACGGTTATCAGTTAGGAGGTCAACACTGATGTGAAGAATGGACAAGGCGTTCAATCTCTTCTCATACAACGTAGAAAGTAGGCATGATTTCAGTCTCTTACGAGCCCAAAACGAGTGTTCTGTTGTACAATTTGTAAGTGCCATACATAGAATTATTTGTAAGAGCAATGTCAACATTCGGAAACACGGACGGTAACCTCTCTTTTCGTAAAAATTTACTCATTTCGATGGTATATCACGAATCTCAGAAGATTTCAAAAGTTCCGCGTAATATACATATTCACCAGGAAAAGAAGGCTCTAAATATGTGTCATATGGAGTTTTGCTGCACGTTCAGCAATATCGTTAGGTGAACTGTTCTTAAGGTTACCGAAAACTGTGAAGGAGTACAACATTGTTCTGTAGCTTTCCTTCCTCCTCATTAGTTCGGGGTACAAGTTGTCGAGTACTGGGAGAAATGTTTCGACTCTTAAATTTTTCCCTTCCAGTCACAAAAACTTCGAGTCCTCTTCTACGTCGTCATGAAGTTCGCGTTTTCGTGATCATCTACAGGTGCATTCATAGTCTATATCAGTCACAATCTCCAAGGATTTATTTTCATAATAGTCGAACATGTCACGCATAGACGCAATAAATCCTACAATGAGTCTATAATTCATGCACTATTTTAGTATCAATATTTACACATTGCAATTGCAGATTTACACTAATAAATCTCTGGAGTATGCCCTTCCAAACGGCCATCATGAATTTTGTTTCTAGTCTTCTGAGTTTATTCAATAAAACTGAAGCCTCATTTCAAACCTATTATTGGCAATATGTGTGAGGGAACTGCTAACGCCCTCCCAGGTTTCGTAAGGACTTACACACGCTTCCTCTCTTGCTGACCAACGTGTTTTTGATAAAGTTTTTACCAAGCTTCCTGGTTTCCGGAAAGAAAGAAGTTTATTCCACCGCTGTGTAGAAGCAGAGAAAAAATTATAGAGATTTTGCACTACATTGTAAAATGAACATGCTTCCCGGCAAAGGCTTGCAGCAGTAGTGCCTACTAAATTCAAAGAATGTGCTGCTCAAGGCACATAATGCGCTTTCGGACTTCGTTCTTTAGTGCGTGCCTACAAGTCAGTGTACCTACACTGGTTTGCAGGCACGCATTTAAGAATGAAATCCTGACATGTTGCTTGCACTGTCATATGACTGGCCTCTACAGTTAGTAATATGAATGGAACTTGTAGACGGGACTTTTAGTAGAATCTCAGCTACGTTTTCTGACTTGTGTCCCGGATTTGGTAAAAAAAGAAGGAAACGCTGAATAGGTTCACCATTTTCGTTCACATATCTTAACATGAACTATAATTGATCAGTAAGTGAAATGTTTACAGAAGAATCTACTATTATAGAGAAATATTTGGTCTGTTTTATTTCACTTACAATGATTCTTCTTATTCGTTCAGAAAGATGCTCTATTATTTCATCACAGATTGTTGAAGAAAGATAACTTGTATGTCCCTGCCCTGGATTTCCACATCGTTCAGTGTGCTCTTTGAGAAAAGGATTAAACTCCGCTATAAGTTCAAGAGACATTATAATTGACCATTATGTAACGAATGGAATGTTTCCACATGTCCACGTAGGGGAGTCCACGACTTTGTAAGCTTCTTCACTACTGCAAACACCCTTTTGAAAACACTGCGCCAGTACATTTTTTCTGTCTCAACGTATGACTCGAAATGGTTATCTATTGTTTCAAGTGACTTTTTTCTCGTTAAGAGTCATAACTCGGAAATGTTTTCTTCAAGTGAATTCTCATGGTAAGATAAAATATTAGAGATATTTTCCAAATCTGTGATACCATTACTAGCAATCGCGGCCTTACCTCCGAACAATTTACATTGGGCACAAAGAACGTCACCTATGCTACAGGAGTATACCAGAAAATCACGCAAAGTTGATTCACCATTTAAAAGTTTATGGTTATATACATTTCTGTTCAAATACCTGGTTTCATCGCCTATTGATCTTCTTGAATTAGAAAAATCACCGTTACAATTTTCATTACTCCCACGTTAGAAGAGAACATTGATTGCTGATTTATTCACATACCATTTCTTTTTGTAATGTCTGACCCGACTCTTAGTTTTCCGCGAAACTTGAAATCAGGAACAATTTGTTTTTCTTCATTTTTAACTTTTGTTTTCCTCTGTATTTATTTCTTTTACAGCAGCTGCAGTGCCAGAAATACCATCCGTACTACTTGAACTCGAATTTGAATGAGAAACATTTTTGCGAAAAATTTATCTACTCTGTCAAGTGTTTTTAGAACAGTGGCTTTTCGGTCTCGCCTTTCCTTCGATAATTTCCTAAATGCCGCCCCACTTAATTTTGCACGTTTGTTTTTTTCACTGTAATTCATGCTAAGGCACGTACAAAACTGTCAACCAACAGTCAAAACAAAGGAAGAAATTTGTAAAAGGAAGGAAAGAAAGAATGTATCCAGTTCCAATCGTACCATACCGCACATGAGCACAAAGCTTTAAACACAACACACGAACGTAAAGATTTTTCCTTTAAACATGGAACGATGAACCGAACAACTCGGATTACTCGACACAACTGTGCTATGAAAGAACGACAATGCAGAATAATTTGATTTCATTGTCGCCTGTTCCTCTGTTGTTACATACTTCTAGAGATTGTAGAGGGGAATTAGTAGATCAAGTTTTACACATGAACCCATGTCCGAAATGATCCAACGACGTTACAGAGCGTCAAAGTTACAGGCACCGGCGCCTGTAAATGTGCTTATATGCAGGGTGATTCCGTGATGATCTTACAAAGTTTCTCTGATGGTTGAGAAGGATAAACTATCAACTTGAGCTAAGGACCCCTGGTTCGGAAACGAACGAGTGGAAAGTTACAAGCGAAAACCCCCCGGATACCTCTGACAGTGAAATACATGTACCTACAGTATTGTTTTTAGGAATGTAGGCTACGCAACATTCAGAGGTGTTAGTATGGACAAATACAAGAAAAAATATCTAGTAAGTGTGGGTTCTAAAATGCTTATCTGAGAAGCAATGAGCACTTGGTCGTCTTTACTAGGGCTAAAATCAACTCCTTTATTGAACAAGTACGGATGCTCTTAAGGTATACATTTTAGACCCATGTTTACTAGACATTTTTTCTTGTCTTGATCCATTTTACTCCCTCTGAAAGATGCACATCCTACATTCTTCGCAGCAACAGTACCGGTACATGTACGAGGGCCGTTCAGAAAGTAACC